>NC_069105.1:13173659-13224086 GCF_947172395.1 Bicyclus anynana | reverse complement strand
TCGATGTAATTTGGTTAATTTTATATAGAGTCGTGCCTGCGTGGTTAAGCTAACCTCTTTTAAATATGGATAGAAGCAGGCGTTACTGTTGCGGAAGTTCATCATGATTATATAATGATTTATTTATTTTGCTATCATCCGCGAAAATTCGGCGAACCCATGCGACAACGTCACCCAGGTCCGACAAAATACTCTCTACGTACGTTTCACCCCGAAACCGGAGCATCCTCAGGAGATGTTGACTCTACAACGTGCAATTGCAAAGTGTCGTTTTCGACCTTTGCTTCGTCTTTTATAGACCAAAACAAGGAACACAAGGAACACATATCCGCTGTTCGATAATGACCGTCCACAATGTCGCACTTTGCAAAGCATCTCCTAGATACTGGCCATAAGCTGGCAGATAATCATATGTATGACATTTTACACACTTGCAATAAAGGCCTACGACTATGCGTTTTGGAACAATTAGAAATAATAAAACATAATAAGTCAGGAATTACCTTATTAAATGAACAAATAGAGTTATCGAAGTCACCACTAATAAAAATGTTTGAATGCGATGCGAGATAAATCGCTTATATTATGAGTATCTTGGCAACGCCCACCTCTTGCCCCACCTACTTTTTGGTCTATAAAAGACGAAGCAAAGGTCGAAAACGACACTTTGCAATTGCACGTTGTAGAGTCAACATCTCCTGAGGATGCTCCGGTTTCGGGGTGAAACGTACGTAGAGAGTATTTTGTCGGACCTGGGTGACGTTGTCGCATGGGTTCGCCGAATTTTCGCGGATGATAGCAAAATAAATAAATCATTATATAATCATGATGAACTTCCGCAAAGTAACGCCTGCTTCTATCCAATATTTAAAAGAGGTTAGCTTAACCACGCAGGCACGACTCTATATAAAATTAACCAAATTACATCGACTTGCAGTCCAAAATGTTTGGTTTAATCAACAATGTAAACAATTAAATTTAGTACCAAAATATATTAATATTTCAACTAATATGCATAGCCGATCAGCCGATATTGCTATTAAAAAAGCTCAAAAAATTTGGCTTAATGAAGAATCACGTAGTTGGTTCACAATTAGAGATAATTTGAAGCTACATTTAAAAATATTGTATTCTGAACTCACATACAAATTACATAATGTAGAATTTGATCTGTTAGATAGCAAAGCAAGGGATTTTGCCTCAATAGAATGCCACAAAAAATACATTACTCAGCAAAAGAAATTACAATTCTTACAAACTAGTTCCTCTAGATCCCAACTAGTAATAGATGACAATGCAGTTACTGACAACACTGATCACGATTTCTATCCTCGTGTTAAAAATCTTACTGATACGGTTTTTTCAAAGCATGAGATGACACTTTTAGAGAAAGGTTTAAAATTCAATATCCCAACTGTAACCTCTAAAAAATCGCTTGAAACACTAGCAGTAGATACAGAATTAGCTGTAACACTTAATAAGAAAGGGGACATTGTTAAAAATATTATAGCGCACGATATCAATAAGACTCACACTCTCACAATACCTAATCAGGACATGAAAATATTGAAATCGTTACAGAGCACTATTGCACGAGATAATATTGTAATTTCTAAAGCTGATAAAGGTAATACAGTTATAATAATGAAACGGGACGAGTATGTGGATAAAGTAAAAGATATACTTCTTGGAGACGAATTCCATCAATTATCAACAGATCCAACTAAAAAGTTTGCTGCAATAGTTAGACTAGCTATAAATAAATCAGAATTTATATTCCCCAAATGTACATCTAAACAAAAGGCTATTGTAATGAACACTCATGCCCCACTTTTGTATGGCTTACCTAAAATTCACAAGGATAACATCCCAATGCGTCCAGTTGTCTCCTATATTGGAGCGCCAGCATATGAACTAGCAAAGCAATTAAATAATATAATTAAACTGAAAACCTCTTTTCGGCCAGTATTTGCACTTAAAAACACTGTTGAACTAGTCACCAAAATCAAGGATATAGATTTACCTAACTGTTGTAAATTAATATCATTAGATGTCGATAGCTTATTTACTAATGTTCCAGTAAACGAA
Organism: Bicyclus anynana; assembly: GCF_947172395.1. Taxonomy (NCBI): domain Eukaryota; kingdom Metazoa; phylum Arthropoda; class Insecta; order Lepidoptera; family Nymphalidae; genus Bicyclus; species Bicyclus anynana. The sequence goes on along the minus strand of NC_069105.1, from coordinate 13,221,998 downwards.
ACACTGGACATTTTAAATAAATTGTTAGAAATAAATAAAACGCATCCTTCTGAAATGGCAGAGTTGATTGAGTTAACACATATATGTATGGAACAAAATTATTTTAGATTTAATAATGATTACTACCAGCAAAATGAAGGGCTAGCTATGGGATCACCTTTGAGTCCCTTAATGGCTGACATATTTATGGATGACTTTGAAAATAAAAATATTGTTAAAAATAATCACATTTTATATTACTATCGATATGTAGACGATATAATTATATGCTGGACTGGAACGGACAGACAATTGGATGTCTTTGTAGATAAATTAAACAATTTGCACCCAAAAATTAAATTTAAATTAGAAATAGAACAGAATAATTCTTTAAATTTCCTTGATGTAACAATCACTAGAGTTAATAATAGACATCACTTTGGGATTTATCGTAAGCCAACTTATACAGATATAACCATACCAGCTTCATCTTGTCATCCATGGCAACATAAATTAGCAGCTTTCCATAGTTATGTTCATAGACTGATGTCCATTCCTCTAACTAGGGATCAGTATAACAAGGAATTAAATATAATATATCGCATGGCCATTTCGAATGGATACAACCCGAATATTGTGAATAGAATAATCAATAAGAAACAATTGGTGTTGGTTAGAAAAGAACTTTATGGAATTCCATTAGAAAAACCTAAAAAATTTAAAGCTAGTCTAACATACTTTGGTCCAGTATCGGAACGTATTGCAAAAACACTTAGAAAGCATGATATAAATGTGGCTTTCAGAACAAATAACTCTCTTAAAAATATTTGCAATGGTAAAGATAAACTAGAAAAGCAACATAAATCGGGAGTATATAAATTGCAATGTTCTGAATGTAATGCAACATATATTGGTCAAACCGGTCGGAATTTTGATACACGTTACAAGGAACACATATCCGCTGTTCGAAATGACCGTCCACAAAGGTCGCACTTTGCAAAGCATCTCCTAGATACTGGCCATAAGCTGGCAGATAATCATATGTATGACATTTTACACACTTGCAATAAAGGCCTACGACTATGCGTTTTGGAACAATTAGAAATAATAAAACATAATAAGTCAGGAATTACCTTATTAAATGAACAAATAGAGTTATCGAAGTCACCACTAATAAAAATGTTTGAATGCGATGCGAGATAAATCGCTTATATTATGAGTATCTTGGCAACGCCCACCTCTTGCCCCACCTACTTTTTGGTCTATAAAAGACGAAGCAAAGGTCGAAAACGACACTTTGCAATTGCACGTTGTAGAGTCAACATCTCCTGAGGATGCTCCGGTTTCGGGGTGAAACGTACGTAGAGAGTATTTTGTCGGACCTGGGTGACGTTGTCGCATGGGTTCGCCGAATTTTCGCGGATGATAGCAAAATAAATAAATCATTATATAATCATGATGAACTTCCGCAAAGTAACGCCTGCTTCTATCCAATATTTAAAAGAGGTTAGCTTAACCACGCAGGCACGACTCTATATAAAATTAACCAAATGACATCGACTTGCAGTCCAAAATGTTTGGTTTAATCAACAATGTAAACAATTAAATTTAGTACCAAAATATATTAATATTTCAACTAATATGCATAGCCGATCAGCCGATATTGCTATTAAAAAAGCTCAAAAAATTTGGCTTAATGAAGAATCACGTAGTTGGTTCACAATTAGAGATAATTTGAAGCTACATTTAAAAATATTGTATTCTGAACTCACATACAAATTACATAATGTAGAATTTGATCTGTTAGATAGCAAAGCAAGGGATTTTGCCTCAATAGAATGCCACAAAAAATACATTACTCAGCAAAAGAAATTACAATTCTTACAAACTAGTTCCTCTAGATCCCAACTAGTAATAGATGACAATGCAGTTACTGACAACACTGATCACGATTTCTATCCTCGTGTTAAAAATCTTACTGATACGGTTTTTTCAAAGCATGAGATGACACTTTTAGAGAAAGGTTTAAAATTCAATATCCCAACTGTAACCTCTAAAAAATCGCTTGAAACACTAGCAGTAGATACAGAATTAGCTGTAACACTTAATAAGAAAGGGGACATTGTTAAAAATATTATAGCGCACGATATCAATAAGACTCACACTCTCACAATACCTAAACAGGACATGAAAATATTGAAATCGTTACAGAGCACTATTGCACGAGATAATATTGTAATTTCTAAAGCTGATAAAGGTAATACAGTTATAATAATGAAACGGGACGAGTATGTGGATAAAGTAAAAGATATACTTCTTGGAGACGAATTCCATCAATTATCAACAGATCCAACTAAAAAGTTTGCTGCAATAGTTAGACTAGCTATAAATAAATCAGAATTTATATTCCCCAAATGTACATCTAAACAAAAGGCTATTGTAATGAACACTCATGCCCCACTTTTGTATGGCTTACCTAAAATTCACAAGGATAACATCCCAATGCGTCCAGTTGTCTCCTATATTGGAGCGCCAGCATATGAACTAGCAAAGCAATTAAATAATATAATTAAACTGAAAACCTCTTTTCGGCCAGTATTTGCACTTAAAAACACTGTTGAACTAGTCACCAAAATCAAGGATATAGATTTACCTAACTGTTGTAAATTAATATCATTAGATGTCGATAGCTTATTTACTAATGTTCCAGTAAACGAAACACTGGACATTTTAAATAAATTGTTAGAAATAAATAAAACGCATCCTTCTGAAATGGCAGAGTTGATTGAGTTAACACATATATGTATGGAACAAAATTATTTTAGATTTAATAATGATTACTACCAGCAAAATGAAGGGCTAGCTATGGGATCACCTTTGAGTCCCTTAATGGCTGACATATTTATGGATGACTTTGAAAATAAAAATATTGTTAAAAATAATCACATTTTATATTACTATCGATATGTAGACGATATAATTATATGCTGGACTGGAACGGACAGACAATTGGATGTCTTTGTAGATAAATTAAACAATTTGCACCCAAAAATTAAATTTAAATTAGAAATAGAACAGAATAATTCTTTAAATTTCCTTGATGTAACAATCACTAGAGTTAATAATAGACATCACTTTGGGATTTATCGTAAGCCAACTTATACAGATATAACCATACCAGCTTCATCTTGTCATCCATGGCAACATAAATTAGCAGCTTTCCATAGTTATGTTCATAGACTGATGTCCATTCCTCTAACTAGGGATCAGTATAACAAGGAATTAAATATAATATATCGCATGGCCATTTCGAATGGATACAACCCGAATATTGTGAATAGAATAATCAATAAGAAACAATTGGTGTTGGTTAGAAAAGAACTTTATGGAATTCCATTAGAAAAACCTAAAAAATTTAAAGCTAGTCTAACATACTTTGGTCCAGTATCGGAACGTATTGCAAAAACACTTAGAAAGCATGATATAAATGTGGCTTTCAGAACAAATAACTCTCTTAAAAATATTTGCAATGGTAAAGATAAACTAGAAAAGCAACATAAATCGGGAGTATATAAATTGCAATGTTCTGAATGTAATGCAACATATATTGGTCAAACCGGTCGGAATTTTGATACACGTTACAAGGAACACATATCCGCTGTTCGAAATGACCGTCCACAAAGGTCGCACTTTGCAAAGCATCTCCTAGATACTGGCCATAAGCTGGCAGATAATCATATGTATGACATTTTACACACTTGCAATAAAGGCCTACGACTATGCGTTTTGGAACAATTAGAAATAATAAAACATAATAAGTCAGGAATTACCTTATTAAATGAACAAATAGAGTTATCGAAGTCACCACTAATAAAAATGTTTGAATGCGATGCGAGATAAATCGCTTATATTATGAGTATCTTGGCAACGCCCACCTCTTGCCCCACCTACTTTTTGGTCTATAAAAGACGAAGCAAAGGTCGAAAACGACACTTTGCAATTGCACGTTGTAGAGTCAACATCTCCTGAGGATGCTCCGGTTTCGGGGTGAAACGTACGTAGAGAGTATTTTGTCGGACCTGGGTGACGTTGTCGCATGGGTTCGCCGAATTTTCGCGGATGATAGCAAAATAAATAAATCATTATATAATCATGATGAACTTCCGCAAAGTAACGCCTGCTTCTATCCAATATTTAAAAGAGGTTAGCTTAACCACGCAGGCACGACTCTATATAAAATTAACCAAATGACATCGACTTGCAGTCCAAAATGTTTGGTTTAATCAACAATGTAAACAATTAAATTTAGTACCAAAATATATTAATATTTCAACTAATATGCATAGCCGATCAGCCGATATTGCTATTAAAAAAGCTCAAAAAATTTGGCTTAATGAAGAATCACGTAGTTGGTTCACAATTAGAGATAATTTGAAGCTACATTTAAAAATATTGTATTCTGAACTCACATACAAATTACATAATGTAGAATTTGATCTGTTAGATAGCAAAGCAAGGGATTTTGCCTCAATAGAATGCCACAAAAAATACATTACTCAGCAAAAGAAATTACAATTCTTACAAACTAGTTCCTCTAGATCCCAACTAGTAATAGATGACAATGCAGTTACTGACAACACTGATCACGATTTCTATCCTCGTGTTAAAAATCTTACTGATACGGTTTTTTCAAAGCATGAGATGACACTTTTAGAGAAAGGTTTAAAATTCAATATCCCAACTGTAACCTCTAAAAAATCGCTTGAAACACTAGCAGTAGATACAGAATTAGCTGTAACACTTAATAAGAAAGGGGACATTGTTAAAAATATTATAGCGCACGATATCAATAAGACTCACACTCTCACAATACCTAATCAGGACATGAAAATATTGAAATCGTTACAGAGCACTATTGCACGAGATAATATTGTAATTTCTAAAGCTGATAAAGGTAATACAGTTATAATAATGAAACGGGACGAGTATGTGGATAAAGTAAAAGATATACTTCTTGGAGACGAATTCCATCAATTATCAACAGATCCAACTAAAAAGTTTGCTGCAATAGTTAGACTAGCTATAAATAAATCAGAATTTATATTCCCCAAATGTACATCTAAACAAAAGGCTATTGTAATGAACACTCATGCCCCACTTTTGTATGGCTTACCTAAAATTCACAAGGATAACATCCCAATGCGTCCAGTTGTCTCCTATATTGGAGCGCCAGCATATGAACTAGCAAAGCAATTAAATAATATAATTAAACTGAAAACCTCTTTTCGGCCAGTATTTGCACTTAAAAACACTGTTGAACTAGTCACCAAAATCAAGGATATAGATTTACCTAACTGTTGTAAATTAATATCATTAGATGTCGATAGCTTATTTACTAATGTTCCAGTAAACGAAACACTGGACATTTTAAATAAATTGTTAGAAATAAATAAAACGCATCCTTCTGAAATGGCAGAGTTGATTGAGTTAACACATATATGTATGGAACAAAATTATTTTAGATTTAATAATGATTACTACCAGCAAAATGAAGGGCTAGCTATGGGATCACCTTTGAGTCCCTTAATGGCTGACATATTTATGGATGACTTTGAAAATAAAAATATTGTTAAAAATAATCACATTTTATATTACTATCGATATGTAGACGATATAATTATATGCTGGACTGGAACGGACAGACAATTGGATGTCTTTGTAGATAAATTAAACAATTTGCACCCAAAAATTAAATTTAAATTAGAAATAGAACAGAATAATTCTTTAAATTTCCTTGATGTAACAATCACTAGAGTTAATAATAGACATCACTTTGGGATTTATCGTAAGCCAACTTATACAGATATAACCATACCAGCTTCATCTTGTCATCCATGGCAACATAAATTAGCAGCTTTCCATAGTTATGTTCATAGACTGATGTCCATTCCTCTAACTAGGGATCAGTATAACAAGGAATTAAATATAATATATCGCATGGCCATTTCGAATGGATACAACCCGAATATTGTGAATAGAATAATCAATAAGAAACAATTGGTGTTGGTTAGAAAAGAACTTTATGGAATTCCATTAGAAAAACCTAAAAAATTTAAAGCTAGTCTAACATACTTTGGTCCAGTATCGGAACGTATTGCAAAAACACTTAGAAAGCATGATATAAATGTGGCTTTCAGAACAAATAACTCTCTTAAAAATATTTGCAATGGTAAAGATAAACTAGAAAAGCAACATAAATCGGGAGTATATAAATTGCAATGTTCTGAATGTAATGCAACATATATTGGTCAAACCGGTCGGAATTTTGATACACGTTACAAGGAACACATATCCGCTGTTCGAAATGACCGTCCACAAAGGTCGCACTTTGCAAAGCATCTCCTAGATACTGGCCATAAGCTGGCAGATAATCATATGTATGACATTTTACACACTTGCAATAAAGGCCTACGACTATGCGTTTTGGAACAATTAGAAATAATAAAACATAATAAGTCAGGAATTACCTTATTAAATGAACAAATAGAGTTATCGAAGTCACCACTAATAAAAATGTTTGAATGCGATGCGAGATAAATCGCTTATATTATGAGTATCTTGGCAACGCCCACCTCTTGCCCCACCTACTTTTTGGTCTATAAAAGACGAAGCAAAGGTCGAAAACGACACTTTGCAATTGCACGTTGTAGAGTCAACATCTCCTGAGGATGCTCCGGTTTCGGGGTGAAACGTACGTAGAGAGTATTTTGTCGGACCTGGGTGACGTTGTCGCATGGGTTCGCCGAATTTTCGCGGATGATAGCAAAATAAATAAATCATTATATAATCATGATGAACTTCCGCAAAGTAACGCCTGCTTCTATCCAATATTTAAAAGAGGTTAGCTTAACCACGCAGGCACGACTCTATATAAAATTAACCAAATTACATCGACTTGCAGTCCAAAATGTTTGGTTTAATCAACAATGTAAACAATTAAATTTAGTACCAAAATATATTAATATTTCAACTAATATGCATAGCCGATCAGCCGATATTGCTATTAAAAAAGCTCAAAAAATTTGGCTTAATGAAGAATCACGTAGTTGGTTCACAATTAGAGATAATTTGAAGCTACATTTAAAAATATTGTATTCTGAACTCACATACAAATTACATAATGTAGAATTTGATCTGTTAGATAGCAAAGCAAGGGATTTTGCCTCAATAGAATGCCACAAAAAATACATTACTCAGCAAAAGAAATTACAATTCTTACAAACTAGTTCCTCTAGATCCCAACTAGTAATAGATGACAATGCAGTTACTGACAACACTGATCACGATTTCTATCCTCGTGTTAAAAATCTTACTGATACGGTTTTTTCAAAGCATGAGATGACACTTTTAGAGAAAGGTTTAAAATTCAATATCCCAACTGTAACCTCTAAAAAATCGCTTGAAACACTAGCAGTAGATACAGAATTAGCTGTAACACTTAATAAGAAAGGGGACATTGTTAAAAATATTATAGCGCACGATATCAATAAGACTCACACTCTCACAATACCTAATCAGGACATGAAAATATTGAAATCGTTACAGAGCACTATTGCACGAGATAATATTGTAATTTCTAAAGCTGATAAAGGTAATACAGTTATAATAATGAAACGGGACGAGTATGTGGATAAAGTAAAAGATATACTTCTTGGAGACGAATTCCATCAATTATCAACAGATCCAACTAAAAAGTTTGCTGCAATAGTTAGACTAGCTATAAATAAATCAGAATTTATATTCCCCAAATGTACATCTAAACAAAAGGCTATTGTAATGAACACTCATGCCCCACTTTTGTATGGCTTACCTAAAATTCACAAGGATAACATCCCAATGCGTCCAGTTGTCTCCTATATTGGAGCGCCAGCATATGAACTAGCAAAGCAATTAAATAATATAATTAAACTGAAAACCTCTTTTCGGCCAGTATTTGCACTTAAAAACACTGTTGAACTAGTCACCAAAATCAAGGATATAGATTTACCTAACTGTTGTAAATTAATATCATTAGATGTCGATAGCTTATTTACTAATGTTCCAGTAAACGAAACACTGGACATTTTAAATAAATTGTTAGAAATAAATAAAACGCATCCTTCTGAAATGGCAGAGTTGATTGAGTTAACACATATATGTATGGAACAAAATTATTTTAGATTTAATAATGATTACTACCAGCAAAATGAAGGGCTAGCTATGGGATCACCTTTGAGTCCCTTAATGGCTGACATATTTATGGATGACTTTGAAAATAAAAATATTGTTAAAAATAATCACATTTTATATTACTATCGATATGTAGACGATATAATTATATGCTGGACTGGAACGGACAGACAATTGGATGTCTTTGTAGATAAATTAAACAATTTGCACCCAAAAATTAAATTTAAATTAGAAATAGAACAGAATAATTCTTTAAATTTCCTTGATGTAACAATCACTAGAGTTAATAATAGACATCACTTTGGGATTTATCGTAAGCCAACTTATACAGATATAACCATACCAGCTTCATCTTGTCATCCATGGCAACATAAATTAGCAGCTTTCCATAGTTATGTTCATAGACTGATGTCCATTCCTCTAACTAGGGATCAGTATAACAAGGAATTAAATATAATATATCGCATGGCCATTTCGAATGGATACAACCCGAATATTGTGAATAGAATAATCAATAAGAAACAATTGGTGTTGGTTAGAAAAGAACTTTATGGAATTCCATTAGAAAAACCTAAAAAATTTAAAGCTAGTCTAACATACTTTGGTCCAGTATCGGAACGTATTGCAAAAACACTTAGAAAGCATGATATAAATGTGGCTTTCAGAACAAATAACTCTCTTAAAAATATTTGCAATGGTAAAGATAAACTAGAAAAGCAACATAAATCGGGAGTATATAAATTGCAATGTTCTGAATGTAATGCAACATATATTGGTCAAACCGGTCGGAATTTTGATACACGTTACAAGGAACACATATCCGCTGTTCGAAATGACCGTCCACAAAGGTCGCACTTTGCAAAGCATCTCCTAGATACTGGCCATAAGCTGGCAGATAATCATATGTATGACATTTTACACACTTGCAATAAAGGCCTACGACTATGCGTTTTGGAACAATTAGAAATAATAAAACATAATAAGTCAGGAATTACCTTATTAAATGAACAAATAGAGTTATCGAAGTCACCACTAATAAAAATGTTTGAATGCGATGCGAGATAAATCGCTTATATTATGAGTATCTTGGCAACGCCCACCTCTTGCCCCACCTACTTTTTGGTCTATAAAAGACGAAGCAAAGGTCGAAAACGACACTTTGCAATTGCACGTTGTAGAGTCAACATCTCCTGAGGATGCTCCGGTTTCGGGGTGAAACGTACGTAGAGAGTATTTTGTCGGACCTGGGTGACGTTGTCGCATGGGTTCGCCGAATTTTCGCGGATGATAGCAAAATAAATAAATCATTATATAGCCCAGTGTTCTGTCTATGAATCGAAGTGTGTAGGTTTGAATCCGGTTCGGAGCATGCACTTTTCAGTTGAACATTCCAAATTAAGAAAACTGTAAGCGATGATGTAATCTAACATGGAAGCGGGCTAACTTTTTAGGAGTAGGATGAAAATTCACCCCTTTCGGTTTCTACATGACATCGTGCTGGAACCACCAAACCAAATCAGGCCAATTTATAAAATAAATAAAATCGTTAACTGATCCGAGTTGGAAATCGAACTCAAGACCTCACTTTGAGAACCACACTATCAACTGCGCCAGAGTTGGTCAAAGTAATATTTGAAAAACCCCCGAATATCATGAAATTATTAATTACACTCTCGATCAAGTCATCAATATTCTCTTTCAGTACGCTTCCATTTGAGACCCCACGAGAATATATTTCCAGACATTTGTTTATTCTTCCCCAATTTCACCCCCCACAACTTTTAAACAGCTCAACTGATCATCAAACATGTCTAAGAACACTCGCACGTAAGTCACCTTTAATACAAAAAAAACTTAAATCGCTTCATCTGTTCAGGAGCTATGGTGCGACAGACAGTCAGACTTATAACACCTCTCTTTTTGCGTCGCAGGTTGAGAAGAAAAATGAATTGTTGTAGAAATACCTACTTGAATTTTCACAAAATCCTGGTCTATTTGAACAAGGTGTACAGTAATTCGTACAATGCTACCTCAGATTCCTGTAAACTTGCCAAGCGAGGTGTTGTTTATTGCGCCCGCTAATGTTTGTAAGCAAGAAATATTGCCACACAAGACTTACTGAGACAAGCGTTTATTGTTGAGAATATTAATCATTATCAGCCTATTTTATTGGCCTAGCCTTCTACAAGCGTTTATTGTTGAGAATATTCATCATTATCAGCCTATTTTATTGGCCTACTACAGAACAGTGTGTGTAATAATATGACCTTACTCCGTTTTCGGAGGGTGAGAGTGCGAATCCGATCCGGGTCATGCACGTCCAACTTTTCAGTTATGTGCATTTTAGAGAAAGAAATTAAATATCACGTGTCTCAAACGGTGAAGGAAAAACATCGTGAGGAAACCTGCATACCAGAGATTTTTTTTAATTCTCTGCGTGTGCAAAGTCTGCCAATCCGCAATGGGACTATTTGGCATAACCCCTCCCATTCTGAGAGGAACTCGAGTTCAGCAGTAAGCCGGACATGGGTTGATAATGATGATAATGATGGTGATGACTACAGGACCAGACCTCCTTCTTCATAAGAGAGAGAGATATGAAGCTTAGACCCATCACGATAGTTTGGATTTAATTGGCGGTTTGCTTATAGGGTTACAACGACTCGAATATATTATCTTGCATATATTCGAGTCGTTGTGACCGACCCACCACTTATAAAAAATAATAAAAGCTTGCTTTTAAAAAAGGTTTTTAATTGAACTTTTTTTGAAGTCGGTTCTTCAATGTACAGAATTTGACTTAACACAGTTTTATAACTACTACAAATCCCTCTCTTATCAGGAAATACTTGATCATACAGGCATTTATAATCATACTATCATCGATCTCGTTAGCCAGTATAACGAGCCATTATTTAAAAATACAATATTTACATAATCTATCTTAACGAATCTGTTTAAAAATTCATAAATATTCTTAATAATAATCCTTTTAAAACTATACCGGTATTTTAAGCCACGGCGCTTTATGCGATGCATAAGGAAATAGTGTTAAATCGAGTGAATTTCTCGACTCTCGCACAGAATTTGAATTGGAAATGAAGCCATCGATATGCAATACCGTAATGGAATATGAATATTTCTTCGTCTATGTACAGACAGAAAATTTTATCTCTCATTTATTTATTAGTTCTTTTATTTTAATTTTAACAATGTCATTATTTTTAAAATTTGAGTGCCTAAGCAACCGGTGGTCAGGGCTCCAGAGTGAGGAACAATACACTCCGTCTCAAGAATCTCTGCCTTCTATATCCGACTCTTGATCCAACAGTTAAGCGAAAGCTTTTTAAGGTGTTGGTCGAAGTTTTTCGCTATAAGACCATTGACTGAAACAACTATCGGGACAATAATAGTTGATTCAACATTCCACATGGCGGTGATCTCAAGAGCAAGGTCCAAGTATTTTGGTACTTTTTCCTTTTCGGCTTTAACCAGATTATCGTCATGTGGAACAGTAATATCAACAATTATTGCACGACGCACTGACCGATCGACTAGCACTATATCAGATCTATTAAATATACCTGTCAGTGATAATCGATAGGTCCCAGTAGAGCAATGCACTGCTATTTTCAAGAACTGACGCTGGGTCGTACCTATAGTAAGGCATCTCAAAATCAATAAGGCCATACTGAAGAGCAAGTTGTTGGTGGATTATCTTGGTTGATTATGTCTATGCAAGTATTCCAAGTATGACTAGACAGAAAATTATTATTAGTTTTCCAATTAAATTGCTTATAACTAATTTGAATTTTTTGTTTCTTTACTCAAACCTGGTCTATATCAGGGCCTCTAGTATAGGAATGACAGATCTGATCGCTAACTTGATCACGTGACCTGTCGGTAGCAAATTTCATTCTCATATTTTTTCAATTTTCGAAGCTTCAGCGTTTGTAGAAAGAGAATCGACGTGCCACATGGCTACAGGTCCAGGTGTTAGCTCAAGTTATCAGTTTGTAAGGCTCAGGCAAAGATTTCTGGTGTGATATTCAATTTTAGCCGTCAGGAATCAGTCGGGATGATGGCAAGAAACCTGATAGATTGACGCTGGTTCCCTGGAAAATGGGGCGGGCCCTAATCTGGGACGCTACAAGCGTTGACACATTAGCACCGTGTCATATCAGGGAGACAGAATCAAGACTAGGAGCCGCAGCAGAAAAAGCTGAAACCGGTAAGTGGCTCAAGTATGCCTCTCTGACAGAGAGTTACATATTTGTACCTTTTGCCGTGGAGATCCTTGGGCCATGGAGTCGCAGTGCCAAAAAGTTTTACCAAATCATTTCACCGCGGCTAGTTGCCTCAACTGGTGACAGAAGGGCTGGCTCATTTTTTGCGCAAAGGATCAGCCTGGCTGTCCAGCGCAGAAATGCAGCCAGTATCCTTACCACCATTCCACGTGGGCATGATTTGTATAGTTATTAGGATAAGTTAGCTTAAGTTCCTTATTGTATTCTTTCTCAATAAAAAAAAAATCTTTAAAATAAATCAAATAAAGAAAAACGGCAATGGAATTCCCAACAAAGCTACGTTGTGAAACTTATACGTGGGCCTTTTACGAGCGATGTAATAAATTAGCAGGCCCGTAGTTTACATCATTCTGATAAGGGTGGGCTCTTTCACTGCGCGATTTAGGATTTATTGATGGGCCCGTGTCAATGTGGGTGAAACCCTACCCTGTCTGAATAGTTTTAAAAACTTCAAATTTATTTTTTGACCGAATTCATACAAAGAAGGAGGTTTCAATTCGACGCGTATGTTGTTTTTTTAATCGTTGTTGCCTCATATCTTCGTCATTTCTTAACCGATTTTAAAAGTTTTTTTATAGGTTTGAAAGAGTATAATACTTCCAGATTGGTCCCATTTAATTATCACAAAAATCGGTTCAGTAATTTTGTGTAACAATGAAATAAAGAAATTGGCCCATACTCTAGCGATTTCGTCACTTATGCTACTAAAAAAGAAAAAATAAAATATTTTTAACAAAAGCATTACAACACAACATTACTTTATAAATCAACTATAAGCAGGGAGTACAGTCTGAACTGAGACAGTGTCGATTACTAACTCTATGTTTACCCGTGCATAAGACAAAATTTTATTAACATTCTTTCGTTGTGCAAGCCGTTAAGTTATGGAATGCTCTCCCTTTGAACATACGGCAATCAAAGTCACTAGACATTTTTAAAAATGCCGTAAAGACTCACTATCTGGTGCAGTAAAGACGATCTGTATCTATTGTTTCTCTTCGATATAATGTATTTATTAGTATATTTTGATATGTATTTTATTCATTATTGTAGGTATTAGTGTAATATTGTTTATGTATTAGGATGTAAATTATTTGTATGTATGTGTATTACTAATACTATGGTTATTTTTGTTTTACGCCACCTGCTGATGTCCTTAAGTTTTCCTAAAACGAAGGTTGCCTGGAAGAAATCGCTACTTAGCGATAAAGAGTGTTTTTATTTCACTTGTATTTGTCTTTGTGGTGTGCAAATGAAGTATATCTATCTATCTAAAATAATCTGTATAGTGGGTAGTATTTTCATTACTTACCTATAAGAAAAAGTATCGCAACTCAATACGCCTTTATGAGACGCGGTACCAATCGATTGAATAATGAATGAAGGGACCCAAGGGTATAAAAGAAAAGAACCATTTAGTGAACATATTGACTCGCGGACAATTTATTTTCGTAAGGCGTTTCCAATTTTACCCTCAATACTATTTATTATAATAAAACAAAGCCTGGATCCAGAACACTATTCTCAATAAGGGCTGAATAAATGTATTTTGTCACTTTTAGAAATAGCTGTCTACGAGTATTAGACTACAAGCCCTTGAACAAAAATAGTACTTTTACCAACCAACCATTCACTCGCGTACTCACCTGTACCGTTCAGAAATGACGGCATAGTGCTCAGAGTTATTTTCTGATACAGTAACAGGCTTCTAAGCGTTATTCATGTTGATTCATTTCACATGTAATTTTTGTTCAAGGGCTTATATATGGTATAATGTTCATGTGAAATGTAATAGAAATAGAGCCTGCGATTGCAGATAAGCCTCATTTATGTCAGTAAGAAGGCTGTAATTTATGTCAGTCTATGCTCCCAGCATAGGTAAGTATGGAAGTCAAATAAGGAGCTTACACCGTAGTGGCTTTGGAAGGTACCAGGTTTCAAGGTCAAGAATCATTATCATCATCATCATTATCAACCCATATTCGGCTCACTACTGAGCTCGAGTTTCCTCTCACAATAAGAGGGGTTAGACCAAATACTCCACCACGCAAGCCCAATGCGGATTGGCAAACTTCACACGGTGTGAGAATTAAGAAAATTCTCAGATAAACTGATTTCCTCACCTCTGTATCTATACTAATATTATAAAGCTAATGGGATAAGCCGTGATAGCCCAGTGGATATGACCTCTGCCTCCGATTCCAGAGGGTGTGGGTTCGAATCCGGTCCGGGACATGCACCTCCATCTTTTCAGTTGTGTGCATTTTAAGAAATTAAATATCACGTGTCTCAATCGGTGAAGGAAAAACATCGTGAGGAAACCTGCATACCAGAGAATTATCTTAACTCTCTGCGTGTGTGAAGTCTGCTTATCCGCATTGGGCCAGCGTGGTGGACTATTGGCCTTACCCCTCTCATTCTGAGAGGAGACTCGAGCCCGAATATGGGTTGATGACGACGAAAGCTAATGAGTTTGTTTGTTTGATTGAACGCGCTAATCTCGGAAACTACTGGTCCGATTTGAAAAAAAATTGTGTGTTAGATAGCCCATTTATCGAGGAAGACTATAGGCTATATTTTATGCCCTTATTCCTGTGGGAATATATGTACAGATTCTAGATGGCGCTGGTGTACTTTATGCCACGCTAACGTTTGTTGTTATAAATGGTATAAGTAAAATCTTAAATTGCGAATAAATGTATAGAATTCAACTAGTTTTATTATAGATATAGAAATATAGATAGAGGCTACGCTTACTTTGGGGCTAGATAATGTATTGTCCGTATGTATACTAATATTATATAGCTGAAGAGTTTGTTTGTTTGTTTGTTTGTTTGTTTGATTGAACGCGCTAATCTCAGGAACTACTGGTCCAATTTGAAAAATTCTTTTAGTGTTAGATAGCCCATTTATCGAGGAAGGCTATAGGCTATATATTATCCCGGTATTCCCACGGGAAAGGGAACCACGCGGGTGAAACCACGCGGCATCAGCTAGTATATTTATGAAAATACAAGATTCTTCCTTCTTTCCTTTGTTCACTTTAACGTCATCTTATTTTGAGCTAAAAACTAAAGCTGCTTTTGAAGCACGGCACAGTTAATTACGGAGCGATGTTCCGAGCTAAATTGCAAAATGTTAATTGACTTGAAGAGGCTGCAGTTGACGAAAATACACGGCTTTTTAGAGTGGAAGACAGTTTTATACTATGAAACGATGTTGTCTATCTATCTTTAATAAATATTTTTAATTACCTAAGTATTTTATGTTTTATCGAGGAAAGTACAGGTTAAAGATTACTAGCGGACGCCCGCGATTTCGTCCGCGTGGAATTCAGTTTTTCAGTAATCCCACGGGAACCATGGATTTTTTACGTCAACATATTTCTGTCTATTGTCGATGATTTCCACGCGTAGTCATTTTTATACTAATACTATATATATATATATATATTATACTATAATACTAATACTAAATAATATATAAAGCTAAAGAGTTTGTTTATTTGTTTGTTTGTTTGATTGAACGCGCTAATCTCAGGAACTACTTGTTCAAATTGAAAAATTCTTTCAGTGTTAGATAGCCCATTTATCGAGGAAGGCTATAGGCTATATATTATCCCCATTTTCTTACGGGATCAGAAACCACGCGGTTAAAACCGCGCGACGTCAGCTACTCTAAAAATAATGAGCTCCTAAAAACTCCTAAATCCAAGTAGACAAAACGTCTAAACAACAAATAAATCTAACAAAGTTGTTTTTATCGCTGGATATAGTCCGTCATATTATTTTGATCGAGTAGGCAATCGTATTACATAAGTTAAGCAACGCTCACGTATTGAGAGGGTGCGCGGATTCCTTTCACGGATGAATGGTAATCGGGTCTGCTGGGAAACGAGCAAGGTCCGGTTTTGTAGGCATTGTGCCATATTTGGGTCAAATATTTTACGGTTGTTCATATAATGTAGTTATTTAATTTCAACAGCAGCGTTCTCAACTATAACTGGGTGGAGTTATTTAATTTCCAGAAAAAGTAGCTTATAAACTGTACAATAGTGGATAAAGTTATTGCTTTTGAGACCGTTGCATGACGGAATTCCAAACATAGTTAAGACATAGTTACAAACGTCCGAACAAAAAAATAATCTAAGAAAATTGTTTTCATCGTTAGATATTCGTGGTCAATCATATTATTTTGATTAAGTAGACATACTCGTAGTAGACAATCGTATTACTTAAGTTAAGCAACGCTCCGTGCATTGAGAGGGTGCGCGAATTCCTTTCACGAATGAATGGTAATCGGGTCTGCTGGGAAACGAGCAAGGTCCGGTTTTGTAGGCATTGTGCCATATTTGGGTCAAATATTATACTTATTTAATTTCGAACCAAAATAGGAGATTATGACCTGTAATACGGCCCTCAAGAACCATTAATTCCTCTCTACAGGAGATGAGATTTAGAGCTTAGACTCACCAGCTTGCTTCAATGAGATTTACAGAAGAGAAAGAGATAACTTAGAGAAACTAGTTTTGACGGCCTCCGTGGCGCAGTGGTATGCGTGGTCAATTTACAAGACGGAGGTCCTGGGTTAGATCCCCGGTTGGGCCAATTGAGGTTTTCTTAATAAAAGGGTGTGGATTTTCATCCCACTCCTAACAAGTTAACCCGCCTCCATCTTGGGTTACATCATCACTTACCATCAGGTAAGATTATAGTCTAGGGCTAGCATGTAAGAATAAAAAAAACTAGTGATCAAGGTTAAAGAAGCAGTTTGCCTAGTACTTGAGGTTCTTAAGTTCTCAAGTGTATTTATAAATTGAACGAAATGAAATTTATAATAGAGACAGAAAAGTTATTTTGCTGGAAAACATAAAGTTCAAACTCAATAGTAAATGCATCATAATGATCCCAAAGACCTTGGTCTACTTTAGTGCTGCTAAGATTTCAAGTGAAAATCTATAAAAAATAATTGCTATAGTTTTGGCAGACAGCATCGTTGCAGGCACGAAGTGTACAAATAGTCGAGCCAAAATTTTTTAAACACACGTAAAACAATGAGCCACATATACTTGGACATTTTTACCTTAAATATTAGGTAGGTAATACCTATTATTTATAATACTAGCTGACCTAGAAAACGTTGTTTTGTATTATATATTTTTTTATTTTTTTTTATTCTCTACAAGTTAGCCCTTAGCTACGTGATAATGCAATCTAAGATGGAAGCGGGCTAACTTTTTAGGAGTAGGATAAAATTCACACTCCTTTCGGTTTGACCGAGTTTTGGTGAGTTGAGTTGGACCTTATCGCTTCATCATTATCCATAATCAACTCACTGTTGAGCACCAGTCTTCTGTGAGAATCAGAGGGGTTAGGCTAGTCCACCACGCGGGCCCCATGTAGATTTTCAGACTTCACACACCTAAAGAATTAAGAAAATTCTCAGGTATGCAGGTTTCCTCACGATGTTCCTTCACCGTTTAAGACACGTGATATTTAATTTCTTAAAAATGCTGAAACTGAAGAGTTTGGAGGTGCATGCCCGGACCGGATTCGAATCTACGCCTTCACCACCCCCCTTCTTCCCCACTTACAATCTAAATATATAAAACTGAAAGGTGACTGACTGTCATAGTGATCTATCAACGCACAGTCCAAACCACAGGATGGATCGGGTTGAAATTTAGCATGCAGGTAGATTTTAAGACGTATTAAAAATATTTTGATCAATTCTACCCCAAAGGGGATAAAATAGGGGATGAAAGTTTGTATGAAACTTTGTCTGTTTTAAACCGATTTAGCTGAAATTTCAAATAGTAAGAGAAGATTTTACTCTGGATTGATACATAGGCTACATTTCATCCTGGAAAATCCATGGATCCCGTGGGATTTGTGAAAAACTAAATTACACGCGGACGATGTCGGGGGCGTCCGCTAGTTTTAATCTATGCCTAAATCAATAGGTACATGTTAAAGTTTCGGTAAAAGCTAGTACAACAGAAGAATAACATTCAATTTGGCTAAGTATTCAATATAATTTGACTAAGTAATCAAAGAGAATTTTGCCAACTACAAATTCTGAGGTTTGGATACAAATAAGAAAACAACTTTCCAATCAAAGCCTACTTTATGAAGCCTTTGACAACATTAACAGAGACAATTCTGAAAGATCTAAAATGGACTTTGATGCTGTTAATTTAAAATGTAACTATTTACCCTCATCATCATCATCATCATATCAGCCGATGGACGTCCACTGCAGGTCATAGACCTTTCGGACTCCCAAATCGGGACTTCCAAACATCACGATACTGAGCCACCTGCATTCAGCGAATCCCTGCAACTCGCTTGATGTCGTCAGTCCACTTGGTGGGGGTCCACGATCCATGCAACTGGGTCGAAATATCGGCATTAAAAATCTCGTCGTTTTATCGTGGTTTGTACCCATTTACATAATATTCATAGTTACATGTTATATTTCGTTATTTTGGTAAGCCTTGCTGTCAGCTATCACCCTGTAGTATAAATATAATAGTAGGTATGTCTGTATGTATATATTGTTTACGGTACAAGTACACCCTATATATAGGCTAAGCATTAAACCAACAAGGCCGTCTAACTATTACTATAAAACAATAAAATACAAAAGCACTTTGCGAGAATCCGCAATCTTAAAACACTAGAAGGTCTAGAAAATGCAATAATAATACTGCGGCGTCTCTTGGCTCTAATTCAAGGACTTAATACTAGTTCCGATACTCCTTAGTTGTTGCCAAGTTATATTGTTTTTCTACAACTAGAACCAATACAAGTTACTATTATTTTTTTTTTCTATAAAAGGAAAACTATATTATTATACTATGTTAGAATTTATTTTTGTTGTAGCATCCTACTAGTGTTTGGATGTTTGTTACTCTTTAACGCCGGAAAAACATCCAAACATACATCCATACATCCATACAAACTTTTGCGTTTATGTTACACGAAAAATGTCCAGGGTTTTTTTATTCTTTACAAGTTAGCCCTTGACTACAAATCTACAATCTCACCTAATGGTAAGTGATGATGCAATCTAAGATAGAAGCGGGCTAACTTGTTAGGAGTTGTATAAAAATCCACACCCCTTTCGGTTTTATACACGACATCGTACCGGAACGCTAAATCACTTGGCGCTACGTCTTTGCCGTTAGGGTGATAACTAGCCACGGTCAAAGCCTCTCACCAGCCAGACCTGGACCAATTAAGAAAACCTCAATCGGCCTAGCCAGGATCGAACCCAGGAGTTCCGTCTTGTAAATCCACCGCGCACACCACTACGCCACGGAGTCCGTTGAGCTATGAAATATCAAGTTTTCTAAGAAATTCCCTGTAGTTCAGATTTGGGATATTGTTAGTGTAACAGTCCCGTATCTCATAGGATAAGTTAAGTAGTTAGTAACGCTCATATCATGAGCCAAACCACATGGCCAAACCACATTGCCAAACCACATTGCCAAACCACATTGCCAAACCACATTGTCAAACCACATTGTCAACTCTCCTCTTCAACATATAGGCCAATCTCCTTCCTCAACATATAGGCCTGACGAACTCCGTTAAAAATAGATTATTGTCTGATAGATTGAAATCAGGTGATATCGCAGTCAAGGGTGAGCCTGACGTCGATAAAAATCCCATTCACTATCCTATATTGATAACACCAATATAGAAAAGCTATCAATAACTATAATGGAAAAGAAAACTTCCGGCATTCATTTTCATCAGCGATAGTATTCTATACGTCTGGCACTCGACGTTGACGCAGCGACGACTTAAAACATTTTACCTTTTGACCTTTTTGCTCGTTTGTAATGTTTCAATCGTTCGTTAATGTGCTAATAAGTACTTCTTGCCAATCTGGATAATAAATAATCATTGTTACTAGTATACCAGTTTTATTCTAAGGCTAGATTCCTATGAGTTTTACTCATAAGAATTAAGAAACATTAAATCAAAAATTATAGGTTTTGGACAAGTTCGTATAGACTCGACTTTCATTAATGGCTACAACTTATAAATAATTTACTTACTCTATTTTTAATTAAATAGTGCCGTTTTTTAGAAAAAATGTATTATTAAGTAGATATACGAGTATATAATTGTATTAAGAAATTAGCTTAAGTTCCTTATTGTATTACTTCTCAATAATAAAAAAAAAATTAAAAAGTATGTTCTCAATATAGAATTTCAAAAGCAATACCTACAAAGTCACAACGCATACACAATTATGTCAAAGCTGAAACCAAAACATTCATACGGCGAACTCAACGTTGAACACTACATCTTAAAGAATAACACACAGTAACTAACGGTATATTATAGACTTTTGATTTATTGTCGTGTATTGTGATGGACAGAATGCTTTTACAAAAAGAAAATAGTTTTCCGATATTATCCCCAAAACAATGTAATCACTTTGGTATTCTACTTGCGAATGGACACGAACTTTTGATGTTGCTTCCAATGAGACAGAGGTTTTCGGGTCATTATCAACCCATATTCGGCTCACTGCTGAGCTCGAGCCTCCTCTCAGTATGAGACGGGTTAGGCCAATCCACCACGCTGGCCCAATGCAGATTGGCAGATTTCACACACGCAGAGAATTATGAAAATTCTCAAGTACCCAGGTTTCCTCACGATGTTTTCCTTCACCGTTTGAGACACGTGATATTTAATTTCTTAAATTGCACACAACTGAAAAGTTGGAAGTGCATGCCCCGGGCTGGATAGGAACCCACACCCTCCGGAATCGGAGGCAGAGGTCATATCCACTGGGCTATCACGGCTCTCATTTAATTTAATCTCATTGAGCACGGGTATATTTCAGTATTTCTAGGCCATCGAGAAAAAGTTATTTTAGTTTCTTAAAAAAGTTTTCTCTATCAAACTGGAGGTAGAAAGTTCAAGTCAAGTTCAAGTTTTGCTGGGAGGCTTCGGCTGTGGCTAGTTACCACCCTACCGACAAAGACGTACCGCCAAGCGATTTAGCGTTCCGAAACGATGTCGTGTAGAAACCGAAAGGAGTGTGGATTTCATCCTACTCCGAACAAGTTAGCCCGCTTCTATCTTATAATGCATCGTCACTTGCCATCTGGTGAGATTGTAATCAACCGCTAACTTGTAGAGAATAAAAAAAAGTTACAGGTAGGGCCTACTTGTCATTAAATAAAAGTGGATCAATACCATTTATATATTCAGTCAACGTTTAAAAAATATTAAAAAAAATATTAATTGTTTATGAAACACGGCTAAAACTCACGTGATATTAGGTCGGAGTATGCTCGACTAGTTTCGAACCCATACGGGGCCCTTAGTCATGTGCTGGTTCTTGCAACGCGGCACGATCCAAACGTACGATAGTTTAAATTCTAAAATAAAATGTTTATTCATTTTTATATAAATTGAGTATGTCACACATTATTTCATATAGTTAACACCCGTTAATCAAGCAAATGGCCTCCATTCATAGCCCATCCCTGGCACATTTGAAGGCATAAAGTAGCCAGGTCACGCAAGGATGGCAGTCATGTACGACGATGGAAAGGGGCCATGTTAATTGAAACAAATCGCCAACTAATGCGGTTAGCTGGAAACAAATTACGCTATGTTTCAGCTGCTCTTACTCATGCTATTATATCTATGTACAAGCCGTCGTTCGCGGATTTACCCGCGTAGTTCCCGTTCCCGTAAGAATACGGGAAGAAAATATAGTCCATGACACTAACGAATAACATGGCTTTCTAGTGGTAAAAGAATATTCAAAATCGATTCAGTGGATCCAGAGAATTACCCTACAATACCTCAAACTTTATAGTATAGATTATCTGTTTCCTGCAGTATAGGGCATAGTTCTCGACCCCGTGGTAATATTGGGATAAAATATAGCCTATGTAACTCGCTGATAACGTAGCATTTTGTTGATGAAAGAATTTTTTAAATTGGTTTAGTGGTGTTTGCGTGAAAGCGTGACTTAAGTAAATAACAAACAACTATACTCAGATTCACAAAACTCAAAAGCCTCGAAATAGGAGGGTTGAACTTTTTTTTATATAAATTGTTAATAGTAATTTGTATTATTGTGTATATTTAACATAATTTAGAAAAATAAAAAAGTGTAAAATTATAAAAAAGTCTCATAAATAAATGAGAAGAAAAATTTTAACCATAAAATTAAAAGGTGAAAAATTCACAAATTAAATGCAAGCGTTTTTTTTTATTCTTTACAAATTAGCCCTTGACTAAAGTCTCACCTGATGGTAAGTGATGATGCAGTCTAAGATGGAAGCAGGCTATGTTAGGAGGAGGATGAGAATCCACACCCCTTTTGGTTTCTACACAATACGCAGTAGGTCTTTGTCGGTAGGTAAGTAACCACGGTCGAAGCCTCCCACCAGCCAGACATGGACTAATTAAGAAAATCTCAATCGGCCCAACCGGGGATCGAACCCAGGCCCTCCGTTTTGTGAATTCACCGTGCATTACCACTGCGCCACGGAGTCCGTCAGCGTCAAGCATCACGGAGTGTTTTGAGTAAAATATGTGAATACTGTTTATTGAATTAAAACACAAAAATATTCCTCTGGTTTGCACTGCAACAATCTATAAAAGTAAAATGATTTATTATTTAAGAGCAGCGAAGCCTGAGGTTGTAAAAAAATAACATTAAGACCGCTTCGAGTGCCAGTTACTACACAAAATCTGGAAGAATAATGGAAGCCTTATAAAAGTTACGAGGAAAAAACTTTTATCGAAAATGTTACACTTTTTTTATTTTCTCCATAAAATTGGCACTTATAAATAGCACAGGGATTAATTGAAAATGTAGAGGGAGCTAATAATTCCTTAATAACTAAACGGTAAAAGGGCTCAACTCGACTTAATACCGAGGAGACGTGGTTCGATCCCCACCCACTAAACTATTGTCGTACCCACTGTACACTGACAGAGACTTTTTCAACTAGTCGGGAATAGGAAATATCTGGCAAATGTTTTTTTTATTTTTAATCGTATCTAAGGATAGATTAAGTGCAGACAATAAGAAACGTAATTAGGTTAAACATATCAGTCCATTCAAAGAATAATACAGAATATATTTTGCACTATCTTTGCAGACGTATTACTTTTTTCGTATACGATACAATGATACAATAAAATATCTATCTTTTAGCCCTCATTCACACGAGAGTATTAGTGGACTCAAAAGGTAATTACAAATATAAGAAAACTAATGTCGAACAAAGGTTATGATTCACAACACTTGTCAGGACAACTTAATTAACAAATCAAACTGTAACCAAAATAATACCCTAGAATGGCAGAGAATGACCTTGAGTGGAGTCACGTACTTGTAAACGATGTGTGTAGGCTTTGACAGTCGACTAACACTCCCCTTTTCCACTCAAGTCACTCTCCCCGCCTATCCTAAGTAACCCTTAAAGAATTACACAACAAGAGATGTGGACGCCTCGAACGCCACAAGCACACTGAAGCCAACACGAGATCGAGCGGCGTCATATCCGTCACAGACTACTATTTCCAACACTAAACGGCGATAACAAGAGTTTTTTTAACGGTCGTCGTTTTAACGGTTCGTAAGCGTTCAAAT
Source organism: Bicyclus anynana (assembly GCF_947172395.1). NCBI lineage: Eukaryota > Metazoa > Arthropoda > Insecta > Lepidoptera > Nymphalidae > Bicyclus > Bicyclus anynana. Next base: position 13,197,840 of record NC_069105.1, on the reverse strand, counting down.
ACAACAAATGCATTCCCAAGTATATGTTCACGACGAATACGACAGCGTTTTCAAAACACGACGGTTTTTTATCGAGCAGTGTTAAGTTTTCAATTTTAGGCGTTGCTAATAGATCTTCATTCAACTTCATACAATATGCTACGACCGCCAACGCTGGGTTTTAATGCATCGCTTTTTTAACTCTCGTGCGAATGAGGCCTGATGCCTAAGGCCTCTGCTTGAATGAGATTTATGAGATTTTTGTTACCTGAATGCATATTTTTCTCGAAAAGAAATGTTATTTTTAATATTTAAGGTTTTTAATTTTTCATAATTAATAATACTACATTTACAATTATTAATACTACATTTTAAGATGTTGTCACACCTCTTTGGTGTTAAGAAAAAACTGTAATCGTAGATTATGTATAATGTACAAAGTATAATATCCCGTCTACGTTTTTCCTTGAGTCTGGACAAGTATATGGCAATAGTTAATTTTTATGCCAAGATCAATTTTGTTACCCGTAAATGAAACCAAGCGATTGATGTTTATACTTTTTTATTAATATTTTAGTGGCGTATAGATAAATACGAATTAATTATGATGTTTCTTTTATATTTAAAGTTTTGACGGAAATTTTTAATGTTTTTTTTGAGAACTCCGTTTAATACCTATTTAAAATTTCTTGATGCAGATATTGATTAGCTGATCTGCTAGCCTATTCACTAATTTGGGCTTTAACAACCTGTAAAATAAGCAGCAAATTAACTGATAAATATTTATCTACCTACTGTATGATATCCACGAAGGGTTGTCATTTTACTGAATGTCATTTTTTAATTTTTCACTAATCCCTCGGGAACCATGGATTTTTCCGGGATAAAAAGTAGCGTATGTGTTAATCCAGGCTATAATATATCTTAACACCAAATTTCAACTAATTCGGTTCAGTAGTCGAGGCGTGAAAGAGTAACAAACATTCATATCATCAAAATCATCAGTTTTCGCAAATCTCAGGAAAACATGGATTTTTCGGGATAAAAAGTTGCCTATGTGTTAATCCAGAGTAAAATCTATTCAAAATTTCAGCCAAGAAATCCAGCCCAGCCGTTTTAGAAGTAGCAGCGTAAGAGTAACAAACATCCAAACAAACATACATCCAAACATCCATACAAAACGTTTATAATATTAGTAGAAAGGTATGCATGGCTATTATAGGCTCTCGTACGATATGTAGGGTATCTCTGAGGGTAAAAAGTAATCTACATCTTCTTGTTGTTTATATAGTCTAAGGTTTATAGGTAAGGTAGTCTATTGTTCGTCCGATTCTCGAACAAAAGAGCTTTGCATATAAATAAAAGATTTCCCTTTGAGTGAAGAGTGTGGAATTCGAGAGATTGTCAATAAAACTTGTATGCAGATCTATATGAAGGCCGGTCAAAGAAAGAAAGAAAGAAAAGTTTATTCAGAATACACATCATACAAAGAAAAGAGAGAAAAAAAACAATAAATTAAATACATTGCAACTTGCATGATGTGATCCTAAAAGGGTCACCACTCAGCATGTTGCAGTGTCCGTAAGGATACCGCGCTGATCTTCCGTGGAGCCATTAAGGTGACGTTTGGACGGTATCGAGACGTGCGGAGCGCCTCTAACAAACATCGACAAATATTAAAAGAAGACAGATACGTAAATTAAATACAAAAATATTACTAGTAGAAACAAGTGGTAAAAATAAGCCAAGTATAAATAATAATACAATAAATAAATGATAACATAAGAATTAGGTCAGAATTACCTATAGATATACAGGGTCATTGGAAACGTATAGCGATCCCTTTAAGGGTTGACAGTAGGGATCATTAGCTATCAAACTGAATTGGGGTAAAAATGTACCGATTTTGAAATTCAAGTGGGTTACTCTACTTCAAAATGGATTATAAAATAAAACTTGAGTTTTTAGTGGTTGTTTTTTGTGTATTTATGTCAATAATGAACAATTTAGGAGCATTTAAAAAAAGTGTCAACTAGCTTATTCTCATCAATCCTTTATTACTTAGTTTAGTTTAGTGTTGTGCCTTTGACTTTGATTTGGTTTCTCTGCAACCTAATAAATGCATTTTTATAGTCTCCTTTCATTAATCCTCCAGGTAGGGGTAGGGTAGGGGTTGTATATGGGTAGGGTTGGGTAGAGGTATCTTGAGTGTGGGTTGGGTTTTTCTTTCTTTCTTTACTCCCACCCTACACCTACCCTGTAGGGTGGGAGTAAAGAAAGAAATAAAAATGCGTTTATTTTGAAATTATGCCACACATCACAATATCTCGAAGTTGAATTTCTATGCTCAACGGATTAAAAAAAATCCAATAGGAAGCCACGTTATTTATGAGTAACATAGGCTATATATTATTCCCCGTGTTTCTACTATTATCCCCAATCCGGCTGATCGCCATGGCGATTCAGTATTCATATAGTACATAAAGAAACCATAAAATATACATTTCGATTCCATGGAGATAAAGGAACCGTGAACACATCACGTAACTTAATAAGTCTTGAATTGATCTAGAAAATTCATTTAAGCTCGAAGGTCGTGAAATACCTAAAGGTTTGGCTACATCTGTTGCTTAAAAACATGCATTAGCCACATTACACAATCTACAATGAATAGCCAAATACGAATATTTCAGGCAAGCACGCTTCATTCAAGACCTCATCATATTATCTACTTGGTCATAATAAATTTTAACTTTCTATATACACTTGAAGATGAAGAGTCGTGATAGCCCAGTGGACATGACCTCTGCCTCCGAATCTGGTCCGGGGCATGCACCTCCAACTTTTCAGTTGTGTGCATTTTAAGAGATTAAATATCACGTGTCTCAAACGGTGAAGGAAAGGAAGGAGAGGAGACTCGAGCTCAGCTGTGAGCCGAATATGGGTTGATAATTAATATATAAATAAACAATATAGCACCATTATCTATGTATGCCCAAATGTAAGCGTAATTATAGACTGTGTTATGGGTTATTATATTATTAGTCTCTGAGTTAAACCGCGGACGGAGAGACGAACCGAGGGCCAGACGATCATGGTGAAACTATAAGGGTTCCTTGTTGACTAAGCTGACTTAAAATTTATTAATAATAAAATATATAACTAAGCACAAGATATTACAGAAGAAGTTCCCAAGAAACAGAGAAAATCGAAAACCTTCGACCAACACCTTAAGAAGCTTTCGCTTGACTGTTGGATCAAGAGTCGGATACAAAAGGCAGTGATTCTTGAGACGGCGCGTATTGTGCGGAGGTTCTTCACTCTGGAGCTCTGACCAGCGGGAGGTGATTTTTTTTTATAAATTTTTAATACTGTTTTGTATTTTATATTTATATTGACATTGTTAAAAATTTTAAAAAAGAACTAATAAATAAATGAGAGATAGAAAATAAATTAAATACAAACTAAGTACCTTTGTGGCTTTACCTTTAGCATTAGGGACTATGCTCCTTTCTTACAGACCCGATTACGACTCAACCGTGTAGGAAATACCAAAAAGGGGCCTACAATGCGAACGGTGTTTATCCTGTAACGGATCGACTGTTGATATAAGTAAGCCGTTTCTGCTTGAAGCGCTCTTATTGGATTTATACCCATTTGAGGGTACAATTTTACGAAATTATTGTGACTGCTATTTTTTTTGTTGCTACTTTTTGACTTGCCAAATTCAAAATGGCGATTCTGTTTTCTACCTGTACGAGTATTTATGAAAAACTAATGTTTCAGTACAGATGGCGTTTTCCGATAGAGCCTAGATAGGTCTTCGATAGCCTTCGAGCCTTGAATCGTTCGTTTCTTTATTTTTTTTTACTATAATTATCACCAATACAATTGATACAATAATTACATTATTATATCATAACATTAATCTGACATATCAAAATTAATCGTAATTGAAATAAATAAATATGGACTTTGACTTTTGACTTTGACTTTTACTTTTGACTTTTGACGTTGTTATATAAAGGACGAAAATTCATCATTTATGCTACATGATGATGATGATGAAAAAACTACTGACAAGATTTATGGTTGCGATATTATGAAAACAGCGCGTATTTGTGCAAAAAACCTATAGGCCTAATTATTGTGATGTTGTTAATAAGTGATGGTTAAAAAAAATCAAATACTGAAAAGATTTTTGATTTCGACAATTTGGTGCCTAGAATATAAACAGCGCATACCAAATATTTGTACCAAATATCTCATATTAAACCGAACAACCTCAAAGGGCTATGGTTTCGTTGAGCAAATATTTGGGGAACGCACGAATAAACATGTCTGCTATATTTGGCTGCATGTAACTAAAATGAAGGGTCCGTGATTCACGACGATACTCGTATTTCTTATGATTAAATAATAGGAATCTTCATACTTAACTGCCTTATCAGTATGTTTAGTTTACGTGGCTTTGGATAACGAGATCCTAGGTTGAGGTTTTCTTTATTATAAGAAATTTTCAGTTAAACTGATAGTCGGGATGTTGGGGTATGAGGGGGTTCAACTTAGCACTATAACAGCCAACCTTACCTGCCCGTGGTATCTCCTGTTGATTAACGAACGAGGCTCTGGCAGTCGACATTATTCGGGATAACCATTTCTATATTACTATGCCATCCTTAAATAAATGGCAGAGACCAGTGTCGGGCAGCAGCCCGCCATTTCGTCTCTGCCATTTGTCATTTATGCACCGGTGCGATCAACTCTGGATCTACAATCGCCAACCCGCATGCCCAGCGTGATGATGAAAAAATAATTCATAATCAAAGGATTAAATTACAACTATAATTTATTTTTAAGCAGTAATAACAAAAGATAATTATTTTATAATGCGCCAGACTTACGTGATTTTAGGAAATATGAAACTTTTGGGATCGGTAGTACAACATAAACATAGAAAGGATGGGATGCTCGCTAATCTAACGTTTTACAGGTGATGATGAAAAGAAGAAAATATTTCCCAAAATCACGCAACTTTACCGCGACTGGGATCTCACTTTATTATCATTAACTTTAACTGTTGTTTTTTACAGCACACGTTGATACCATCCAAGTTGCAACCCAATATTCAAGAAGAGAGTTATTCCCTTAGAACGGGAAATTCGCGGGTGAAACCGCGTGGCGTCTGCTAGTCTCATCATCATCATTATGAACCCATATTCGGCTCACTGTTGAGCTCTCTCTCTTGGCCTAAACCCTCTCTCTCTCTCAGAAAGAGAGGCTTCAATGCTGATTGGTAGACTTCACACACGCAGAGAATTAAGAAAAATCTCTGGTATGTAGGTTTCCTCACGATGTTGTTCCTTCACCGATTGAGACACGTGATATTTAATTTCTTAAATGCACATAATTGAAAAGTTTGAGGTGCATGCTCTCTCCCCCCCTTTCACTTTATACTGACAACCAACGGTAGATGACATTTCTCAGTTTATTTGATGTTTATTTTAATGAGTTGTTAATAAAGACCAAATTAGTGAATCGGCCAAGCAGGAAATGAACCTGAAACCTGGTAGTTATGATAGTAATAACAACGTCAGAGGCTTCTAGTCTTTCTAGTTAGTAATTTATGACCCTGCCAACATCAATCTTGATACTGAATTGATACTAAGTGACGAGGCGAAGTTTGTCCCAGACTAATATGATAATGTTAGCACCGCTCTATTAAAATATAGACTCTGTTATGACGGAATAAAGTTTAAATTCACTTGAATGGGTAGGCCGTGTTTTGAACACTGCGACATGTGTTGAGAAAAATGTACGGATTAAGATATTATGCGAGATATTAGATATGTGGTCGGCTTGGTTACAGACAAAATGTAACATTCGCCTTATCTTTTCTCGGGCATAGTAATAGATATTATGGCTATAAATAATATGCTATGGATCTGGGACTTAAAAGGCACTTACTCGTGCATATTTTTTATTTAATGACAAATTATATAATAAAAAGAAGAATTTAAGAAATTAAATATCACGTGTCTCAAATTGTGAAAGAAATCATCGTGAGGAAACCTGCATACCAGAAAATTTAATTCTCTGCGTGTGTGAAGTCTGCCAATTCGCATTGGGCCAGCGTGGTGGACTATTGGCTTAGTCCCTAATATTTTGAGAGGAGACTCGTACTCAACAGTGAGCCAAAAATAGGTTGATAATGATGATGCAACAACGCTGTTAAGAAAGTTCACTGTTTAAGTCATTATGAAAAGTTGATCTTTGTGTACACTAAGGAAGATAACTCAACTTATTTATACAACAACAGTGTCCACAAGAAGTTGACTGTTAAATAAGCTTGTGTTTTATGCATCAACTTGAAGGAGCGAGTTACAAAGGTAGTCTCCGAACTCCATTTGAAAGACAAGTACTCGATCTTTGGCAGACGATGGGAAAGTTCCCCGAACAAGAAGCTTTTCTATACATTTCCAAGTGACTTGAAGGCTTGTAAAGTTTTTCAGATAATTCGCAGAAGTTATAATTTTTGGGTCTCGTAAAAATGCATAAGTAAGTTATCTATAGGTAGGTAATGTTCTCTCGTTTTAATTTATCATAAAGGTCACGTATACCCGACTAGGCCATTAGTCATGAGCTGAATCAGCTCATGAGTAAGAATTATTATTATTAAAAAAATACAAAAAAATAAATATACTGTGTATTTCTTAGTTTTAATTTATATATTTTATTCGTCATTCTATTGTATTGGGTGTTAAAAATATTATAATAGTCAGGTAATTATTATTAATTTAATTTGCTCTTTGTTCTAGAAAACTTAATTTTTTTGGCGAAAATAGAAAAAATAAGTTATTGCTGTCTAAGCCGCAAAATCGATTCCATGAAAGTATGACAAAGTTAATATGAAAGTACAAAATGAGGTCAACAAAGTGTATAATTTTATTTTCTTGTCTAAAAATAATTTAAAATATTTTTTAAATCAACACTAGAACTTTTATCCTGTGTGACGTGCCTTAATTTTTTTTTTAATATATTTCCCTCAATATATTCCTTTTCCACATGTTGTATTTCCATGCCACCGGTCAGATGTTTAACACACAAAGAAAAACAAAAATTCGCAATTAAAACCATATAACGAAGATGTCATCCAGCCAGACAAGGCGTCTTATTATTGTTTCAGTAACTTTTAAATTTTGTTAATCCACAATAATCCTAAAAGTAAGCACTTGTAAATTCTTAATCTTATAATGACAATAGAGTCTTTATAACTCAAAGAGGCTGTAGATCAGAAATTAAGTAATTTTTTAAGGAATAATGATTATAAATCAAATACAGAGTTTGAAGGACATATAATACCAAAAATTATACCAATATCTACTAGATCTTCTGTACAAAATACTAACGTACGTTCACGACTTTATCTGCGTGAAATTCATGTTTTCTGAAATCCCGCGGAATCCATGGATTTTCCGGTATGAAATATAGCTTATGTGTTTATCAATAGCAAAATTTATTTCCATTCGAAATTTCAGCCAAATCGCTTCAGTAGCCCCAACACAAAGGAGGGACAAACACACACAGTTACACACACACACTTATGCCTTTATAACATTAGTGTGATACACGATTCTAAGGCAAGAGGCGAGAGCAATGCAACAGCATTAAAGTGCTCCTACTGCAATAATAATAACAGTAACTATCAAAACTAATGCAAGCACCAACAGTTTGAGATACAGGACAGTCAGACGTCCGTTATCTCCCTCCAGTCTACAACGCCACACTCAATAACGCAATTCAATGTCTCTATTGCTAACATACCTCGGATTATAAGCCCCAGCCCCCAACTGATGCATTGAATATTGACTATTTCGTCGACAATATCAAGTCCCGTTTGCGTAGTATACGACAACAAGTCACGAAGGGTAGAGGTTCAAGTTCCAAGTGCCTGCCTTATCAACCGATAGACGTCTACTGCTGGACATAGGCCTCTTGCATGGACCTCCAAGCACGACGGTCTCAAGCCCCTAGCATCCAGCGGCTCCCAGCAACCAGCTTGATAGCCTCGGTCCACCTAGTGGGGGTCGACTAACACTGCGCTTTCCGGTGCAGGGTTGCCATTTAAGTACCTTGGGACCCCAACGTCCATCGGCTCTTCGAACTATGTGGCCTGCCACTTCAACTTCGCGACTCGCTGAGCTATATCAGTGACTTTGGTTCGTCTGCGGATCTCCTCATTCCTGATTCGATCACGCAGAGAAACTCCAAGCATTGCTCGCTCCATCGCCCGCAGAGTGACTTTGAGCCTTCTAATAAGGCCCATAGTCAGCGACCAAGTCTCGAATCCGTAAGTCATCACTGGCAACACGCTCTGATCGAAGACTTTCGTCTTCAAGGACTGAAGAGTTTCCCGAACGCTGCCCAGCCAAGCTGGATTCGGCGGTTCACCTCTTTCTCGAAATTGGACCTAACTGGACTGTGTGTCCTGGGTATGTCAGCCGATGCACATCCACTGCGGGACACAGGCCTTTTTCCCTACAAAAGACACACAGCCCAAGTTTCCACCGACATGACTCAATAACGAGATGGGTCTGTAATTCTTCAGTAAGGTCACCTTTTTTGAAGAACAGAATCATCTTTTTTGAAGAACAGAATCACCACGCTTCTTTGCCATGCCCTAGGTGTCGTGACCTCGTGAATGATGGAATTGAACAATCACTGAAGGACCTCAAGTATCGGTTTTCCGTCCGTTTTCAGAAGTTCTGCTGTGATTCCGTCATCACCTGGTGCCTTGTTGTTCTTAAGTTGTTCGGGAGCCATACTAATGTCTATCTTCGGTATAGTGTCGGGTCAATTTGGGTCTAGGATCTTTGTCCAAATTGTCAACAGGCTTTAGGGTAGAGGTGTATAACTGTCCGTAGAACTTCTCGACCTCACTCGAGATCTCAGGTTTAGAAGAAATGATATTGCCCTGATCGGTCTTCAAAAGCGTCAACTGTCATCCAAAAGACAGATCTCTCGCAAACACTTTCGAGCCTCGATTATTCTCGATTGTATCCTTGATACGGTATTGAAGCGTCGCAAGTCGCATGTCTGCAATTTGGAGATGTGTCTTAATAGTCTGACGGTATTTTAACGCGTCTGTTGAACACTGCAATCTCATTTCTTGTCTCTCGTCCGTGAGCTTGAGTGTATGGTCCGAGAACTTGTTAGTTCTTTTTGTACGGTGGGTTTTGAAAAACTTAGACCCGACCGTATGGACAGTTTCCACAAGCCTGTTGTTTAGTTCCACATCAACGCAGTCATTGCGTTGCGATGAAAATTATTGGACTGAGACAACTCAGCAGGCGTTGGTCGAAATTTTGTCTATTTTCACTCACGAAATAAATCTCTTGGTCCCATGCTTATGCATCAATGTCTAAGTTTGTGCTCGCTTACCTAGAAAACACCCCATTCATTATTCCCTTCACGATTTTGAAGTCAAATACTCAATAATAAAACATATTTTAAATAACATTTTCAACAATACAAATAGGTATTGTCACACTCGGTCGCGCACGAGACTCACGCTCCCGGATATTGAAGGATAAGCTGTGAACCGGAAATTGATCATTACTATCCTAGACACGTGACGTTTGTGTAGGATCAGCCCAGGTGCCGATTGAACATGAAATACGGTTCAAATGATGCGAACGGTGGAAATAATATTTCATGTATTTTCATTGAGTTTTGTGATTGAAAATTCGGTATAAAATATGACTTTTTCGATGTTTCGGAAAACGGTTGAAACCAACAGACACGTCGAAGTGTAAATCTGTGTGCCTAGTGGGAGTTTTCAATATTTTCATACTATTACTATCACGTTGACGTTTACGAAAACTTGGATGGAATTGAAACAGTTGTGCAGTAGTGCCACTAGATGGCGCTGGTCCAATTCCTTAGAAATTCGCGTTTACGTTACGTGACAGTAACAGTATCAAACTGCCACTAGGCCCTCTGAAGGAAGGGCACGAAGGAGTGAGTGATACTTCCGGTTGTTAACAACTTTAGCGTGTCATCTGTCAAGAAATTTAATGAAATTAACTCAAGGAACTTAAAGCACTGTTTATTTGATATAAGTTAAATATGACCTAAGCGGACTGCGGAACCGACCGTTAGTATCTAGGAACGACGAGTGACTGCCCTGTTTAAGGTTAAGCTCGTTGAACATAAAACTGCTGAAAATCAGCGCCGTGTATTATGCTTGTATGTAGTGCACGGCATAATATGCTGAACTGTACCCTTTTTTAAACCGACTTCCAAAAAGGAGGAGGTTCTACGTTCGGCTGTATGTATGTTTTTTTTTATGTCCAGCGATAATTCCGTCATTTTTAAGGGATACAGACAGACATGCTGTCATAAGGATTGGGTATGTATTATCAGTAACTTTTAGATATAAATACATTTATTTTCTTTTATTTTCTTTGCTTACGCGGTTTGGGCGTCATAATTAATAAGGCTCATTCCAGACTAGCCTAAAGGCACGCTACAGTCCATTTCTCTTCACGAAATACGACGTTTGGTCGCACGTTAGGCCTTACATACTTACTTAAACTGCTTTTCTTTGGTTTTAGGCTTCACATGCGTCTCACGACATATCTAGTGAAGACCAATCGACCAATAACGTCAGACAGGAACTTTGATTGACTCACCGGTTCGGCCAGGATCTACCAACAAGCTGTTTACTCACTTGATTCAATTAAATACACTTTTTTTTTATTCTTTACAAGTTAGCCCTTGACTAGAATCGCACCTGATGGTAAGTGATGATGTAATCTAAGATGAAAGCGGGCTAACTTGTTAGGAGGAGGATGAAAATCCACACGCCTTTCGGTTTCTACACGACATCGTACCGGAACGCTAAATCGCTTGGCGGTACGTCTTTGTCGGTAGGGTGGCAACTAGCCACGGCAGAAGCCTCCCACCAGCTAGAACTGGTCCAATTAAGAAAACCTCAATCAGCCCAGCCGGGGATCGAGCCCAGGACCGTCGCACGGAGACCGTCAAACACATACCTACCGTGATATCAAAGTAAATAACATAACAAACAAACTCATCTACTCTATTTGTATTAGTAGGTAATAGGTTTAGGTAGATTTACATTAAAATTACCGTATATTTGCTTTAAAATGTCACTGAAGTTGAAGTTTCATACATGAATGACATACAAATGAATAATTACTGGTTTGCGACTGTTATCTACAAGTTACGTTCAGTGATATGTAATTACTTCTAGAATGCCTTAAGTTTATTAGATTCAACACATACACAAAGTGGAAAAATTCTCATAATAGCGACGGCCTCCGTGGCGCAGTGGTATGCGCGGTGGATTTACAAAACGGAGGTCCTGGGTTCGATCCCCGGCTGGGCAGATTGAGATTTTCTTAATTTGTCCAAGTCTGGCTGGTGGGAGGCTTCGGCCGTGGCTAGTTACCACCCTACCGGCAAAGACGTACCTCCAAGCGATTTAGCGTTCCGGTACGATGCCGTGTAGAAACCGAAAGTAATGTGAATTTTCATCCTCCTCCTAACAAGTTAGCCCGTTTCCATCTTAGACTGCATCATCACTTACCATTAGGTGAGATTGTAGTCAAGAGCTAACTTGTAAAGAATAAAAAAAAAACGCAGCGATGGAGCAAGCCAGTGGCGTAAATAGGGCGGTGCCACCGGTGCCCAGGCACAGGGCGTATACTCTCGGGGGCGCAAGAATAGACAGAATTAAGCATCAGAATGGGCAACGCATTTGCAGTAGTGCGTTTGAGTTTTAGTGAGTGAGACACAGTGGGTGGTATGATAGGCAAAGGGTCTACTTAAATAGGGCGAAGTTAAAGAAGCTCGCACAGGGTGCGGAAAAGGCTATTTAAGGCACTGGAGCAAGCAGGTGTACTCGAAATATCTCTGCATGCTAGAATGTGAAATAAAAGATCCGAGGAACATAGTCCAACGAGTCGCGAAGCTCAAGTGGCTATAGGCGAGCACATAGTAGGAAGAGCCCCAAGGTACTGGAATGGCAAACCCACACCGGAAAGTGCGTGTCATCATGCTGGTAACGAATAACTGTTGGATGCTTGCGGTTCAAAGACCATTAAAACCCTTACAAGATGCATTTCAGCAGTCCATCAGCTGATATGGTGATGATGATTTATTGTTCTGTGAAATAGTGTTGCCGCCCATGCTGCCATCTAAAGATAGAAGCGGCGTTTTGAGGTTTGTGGCAGCCACTGGCGTTACCGGCCGTGTGCGGCGAATCCATATAAATTTTATGAAAACTAATGTTGTCGCCGCGTTGCAACGACGCCGCCGCATTTCAATTTACATATTTTTAATAAATAATTTATTAGGTTAATTATAAAATGTGAAATATAAATGTATCTAAATAACAATAACATTAACATAGACTAAAAATACTTAAATTGGCAGCACTTTCTAGTTTGCCTGACATCATGCGGCATCGCTATTGGCTTCCGCCAAAACGGTGACTCGTGATTGGCTCCCGCCAACAGTGAATGTTTGTAAAAGGATTGATGATGGTAGATTGCAACGGAGGTGGTCGGGACCTCTGATATTTGAGTTAGTTGAGTATCGACTGACGTCTTGTTACAAGTGTTCAAGTTAAAGTTTTTACTGTAGTTAAGACTAAAGAAGTTACGCTGTGAAAGTGTTATTTAATGTATCCAAAAAAGTCAGTTTAATGTAGTGATGAGTGGCTAAATATACTGTAAAGTGTTATGGGTAAATGTTTAATTAATACAACCCTGAAACTAACGTGCTCGTCTTATTTGAGAGCCGATTATACTAAAGAGGTCTGTAGCGACGTTCAGTGGCGGTGGCGTGACTACTCTACGTGTAACATCTCAATGGCATCGCCAGTCACGTACGCGTCAAAGTTGCGGTAGGGATTCCGTTATGATTGCTCCCACTAACGCCTGTAATGAACGAAGTTCGCGCTACATCGCATTCCGGCCGCTTCCATTATTGAGATATTGTGTGGGCTCTGAGTGTAATAAAAACTTTTACAGCGGTATAGTTTCGATATTTCTTATCTGAACAACTCTATTTATTATTAGTGGATATTGAAACGTGTAGGTATTACACGTGTTGAGTGTCGAAATTAAATTGTTATTCGGGACGCCTTGGCACATTCATTGCTTGTGTAGTTATAAGAAGCGAAAGATATACGTGATTATATAATGATTTATTTATTTTGCTATCATCCGCGAAAATTCGGCGAACCCATGCGACAACGTCACCCAGGTCCGACAAAATACTCTCTACGTACGTTTCACCCCGAAACCGGAGCATCCTCAGGAGATGTTGACTCTACAACGTGCAATTGCAAAGTGTCGTTTTCGACCTTTGCTTCGTCTTTTATAGACCAAAAAGTAGGTGGGGCAAGAGGTGGGCGATGCCAAGATACTCATAATATAAGCGATTTATCTCGCATCGCATTCAAACATTTTTATTAGTGGTGACTTCGATAACTCTATTTGTTCATTTAATAAGGTAATTCCTGACTTATTATGTTTTATTATTTCTAATTGTTCCAAAACGCATAGTCGTAGGCCTTTATTGCAAGTGTGTAAAATGTCATACATATGATTATCTGCCAGCTTATGACCAGTATCTAGGAGATGCTTTGCAAAGTGCGACCTTTGTGGACGGTCATTTCGAACAGCGGATATGTGTTCCTTGTAACGTGTATCAAAATTCCGACCGGTTTGACCAATATATGTTGCATTACATTCAGAACATTGCAATTTATATACTCCCGATTTATGTTGCTTTTCTAGTTTATCTTTACCATTGCAAATATTTTTAAGAGAGTTATTTGTTCTGAAAGCCACATTTATATCATGCTTTCTAAGTGTTTTTGCAATACGTTCCGACACTGGACCAAAGTATGTTAGACTAGCTTTAAATTTTTTAGGTTTTTCTAATGGAATTCCGTAAAGTTCTTTCCATAAAGTTAAAGTAACGCCTGCTTCTATCCAAGATATACGTGATGTCGCACTGAAAAAGACTGACTTTATGGTTTAAATCATCGTTTCCCAACCTGTGGTCTGTGGACCCCTGGGGGTTCGCGAGTATGTGTATGGGGGTCCGCGGTGTCATCTCTGGACCATGCATAAATGCAAATATCTCGTAATCGCTACGCTTACTTAAAGCGAGCAGATTTTTTCTTTAACTCAGGTATTAGAAATAATACAAACTTGCATATGTTTTTTTTTATTTTGTTTACCTCTGACTTCGCAAACTACATGTGCAATATTTGAAGTATTGAAAAACTTTATTTCACTCATTAAAATTCTTCTATGAAGTTTGTGGCAATTAGTACCCACGGTGCTTGGACTATGACCGGGACACTGATTTTATTAAGAGGATCCGTGAAAACAGTGCTTGATTTTCTAAGGGCCCATGGCTGAAAAAGGTTGGGAAACGCTGGTTTAAATCATAGACACTCTAGAAGAACAAAATGTTGCATTAAACTCTTGTAAATAAATAGACTTACAATCAGCAACCAAAAAAACGACTTCACAGATGGGTGGACTTCTTCAATAGCATTTTAGCTAATCCAAAATTCGGTTTAGCTTAAATGCTATTTAAGTTATACATAAGTTGTATTAAAAATAGATCAGTATAAGTTTTTTGTGAGTTATTATTAGATTTGATTAGTGTTATTATTTATTTAGATTTGTAATAATAGGACTGACATGTACCTTGTATAAAAGCCCTTTTAAATAAGGATTAAAAAAAACAAGTGGGTGGACTTGGGTGGACTTCTAATAACATCTTTATGATATACCTAATGCTATCTTTCATCAATCAATCAACACGTGGGCATGATTTGTATAGTTAGTGTTTTCTTAAGTGCATACACGATACAAAACATAAAAATTCAGTAAAAGCAGAAAGCTGGGTCACTTACCATTGCCCACCCAAGGCCCAAGGCCATCTAGAAATGGACGTCCATCTATCTTATAATACTTAATGATGATGACGAATTGATTAGTTTATTATGAATATTATTTAAACGGGTACAAACCACGATAAAAGACGAGACTATTAATGTCCCTATTTCGACCCAGTTGCATGGATCGTGGTCACGACCGGACTGAAGTTGCGAGATGCGAAGTTGACATCAGCTGTTAGGGGCAGAATCGATCTACCCTCTTTCTAGTTCTTTTTCTTCTTTCAACAACCTCGCGTTTTTGTCTGTTTAGGCAAACCACACTCACTACATCGCTTTTGTTATTAGGTTTCTCGCGGCGCCCTCTTGGTTTGCACAATTCTACCACATTAAATTCATAATGAACAACCACGAAATAAGTTTAAAATCATTGATTAATTTATTGATTGAAAAAAACTTAATTGATTTTCTTAAAACACAAAATAATGTTGTTATATCGCAAAACATTCTTTGGGAAATGAAAATGCTTTTATTACGCGGAAACGGTGCCGTTCAAATTGTTAATCGCCTGTTAGGCTGTTTAATCAATCTGAAAACTTGATTCCCTCTGGGAGTGACGCCTCCTTTACAAACTTTGAAGTATTGTTTGCAACACCAATAGAAAGTTGGGGTAATTCGTATTGAATAGGCTTCGGTGTTTAATAGAAATATTTTATCGAAATCTAGCGTTTTCACCCGCGTAGTTCCTGTTTCCGTGAAAATGCGGAGATGAAATATGGCCTACTGTAGAGATGCCCGCGACTTCGTTCGCTTGAAATTCTGTTTTTTACAAATCCTGCGGGATCCATGGATTTTTCCGGAGTAACTAGTAGCCTTCAATCTGCTCCAAGATCCAATGTATGTCTTTATCAGTTCAGTGGTGAAAAGGTAATAGGCAGACAGACAGACTTACTTTCGCATTTATTATTTATTATCTATACTAATATTATAAAGCCCAAGACTTTGTTTGTTTGTTTGTTTGTTTGATTGAACGCGCTAATCTCAGGAACTACTGGTCCGATTTGAAAAATTCTTTCTGTGTTAGATAGCCCATTTATCGAGGAAGGCTATAGACTTTATATTACCCCTGTATTCTTACGGAAACGGGAACCACGCGGGTAAAACCGCGCGGCGTCAGCTAGTATTATATAAGTAAGTACGTTTAAGTATGGTTAACACTCACAAATAAAGTGGCTTCCTAATGGTAAAAGAATTATCAAAATCGTTAATACGATAACCGCTATTTCTTTCACAAACTTGGAACAAGATAGTGTTAGTTAGGTTTGCTTACAAGAAGACGAGTCTAACGCAGATGACATTAATGAACCGTTGGAGAGTGTAACGGAACCTTCACTCTTCACAACCCCTCTCCCAGTGCGCGATGCGAGCAGCTGCGCGCCGCGCCGCCGCTTCGCAGTTTAGATCGTGCCGCGTTACAAGAACCAGCCCATGATTAAGGACCCCGTATCGGTTCATACTCGGGCATACTCCGACCTTATATCACGTGAGTTTTAGCCGTGTTTCATAATCAATGAATGGAGCTGAGAATGTTCACTGGAAACTTAGAACAAAGAAAAACACAGTACTACCCAGCATAAGCTACAGATTATATTTCAAAAATATTTTCTATTTGAAGAAACAACCGTCATATAGGTTAACGATACAGTACAGGATGCTATAATTCACACATCGACCAAGATAAAAGTCAAAGATTTATTTGTAATACGTGACTAGACTATTATTTAGTTTAGACGATACGTAGTGGAAGCGAGCCATTTTTCAGACTTCGCTTCAGAGTGGCGGAATATCTATTTACTCGTTTGAATTCTTGAAATATATTTAGACTAGCTGACGCCGCGCGTTTTCACCCGCGTGGTTCTCGTTCCCGTAGGAATACTGGGATAATATGTAGCCTGTAGCCTTCCTCGATAGATGGGCTATCTAACACTGAAATAATTTTTTCAATCCGACCTGTAGTTCCTGAGATTAGCGCGTACAATCAAACAAACAAACTCTTCAACTTGGCATGTCAATACCTCACAATACATTAACACATACTTGTGGTGTCTATGATTAAGTGCAAGATTTTACTGTCTGCATGAAATCATCTGCTTAGACACTTTGTATTTAAAAACCCCGCTGTTACACGCGTAGTTCTCATAGAATTTTAGAAACCGACTGGAATCGAACCCAGCTCTTTGTGTCAGATGTTTGTTCCATTCCATTTTTGGAGTTGGTCCGGGGCATCCACCTCTAACTTTTCAGTTGTGTGCATTTTAAGAATTTAAATATCACGTGTCGAGGAAACCTGCATACCTAAGAATTTTCTTAGTTCTCTGTGTGTGTGAAGTCTGCCAATCCGCATTGGGCCAGCGTGGTGGACTATTGGCCTAACTCCTCTCATTCTGAAAGAAGACGAGCTCAGCAGTGAGCCAAATATGGGTAGATAATGACGATGAAAAAAATATGGGCAGTAAAATTCGATGAACGAATGACAGCGTTACGTTTTTTGTGCGCAACCAATTCTGCGCACCTTTCACTTTTCAGGCGTTAGCTTTGACAATTTCTTTTATTTATTTTGTTTTCAATTTACATTTTACATTATAAACACAAACTAATAATAGTATGGTATCTATGGGTGTGAGTATTGAGACGTACATAGTGTATGCTACTGGGGCAACATACACCTATTTAGACAGTCGATCTGAAGAGTAAACTCCATTTATTTTTATACTAGCGGACTACCGCGACCTTGTCCGCATGGAATTCAGTTTTTCACAAAACCCGCGGGAACCATGGATTTCCCCGGATGAAAAGCCTACGTGTTAATTCAGAGTAAAATCTATTTCCATTCCAAATTTCAGCCAAATTGCTTCAGTAGCCGCAGCGTAAAAGAGGAACAAACATACTTACACACAAACTTTCGCCTTTCTTTACAAAGGTAAAGAAAAACGCATCTAAAACGCAACAGTAAGTTAAGACTTAAAATTGAACTGTTATCGAATTTGTATTTCTAAATTCAGGTGAAGTACGTGACCTCTTTGCTCGCTTTAGTTTGCGAGTTTCATAGAAATTTGAAACTTTCAATGTTTTGTATTCGGAAACGAATCTCAGCACCGGATAGAGATATCAGACTGAAACGTGAAAACAAGTTTTCGAAATGAGAGTATATCTATCCTAAAGTAAATTTTTAAATGTAGCGAGATTCTTATGGCGCCTCTCCTGTTTGCTCCTAATAATATGCAAATACCTATACCAAATGATGAGTGTAAAGTAAGAATTGAACGCAAAGATCTCGACCATACTCTGTAGTGATCAATTGAAAATCAGGCGCAGTACCGTCTACGTTTGACTAGGATTATCATTTAGGATTTGGCGCCTGGAGCTACTGCTCCGTTCGCCGTATGAACGGGCCGGCCCTGTATGGATTGGAATTCAGTGCCGGCAAGAGCTTTTGTGTTTTGTGGGAACTATAATAAGAGAAAAGAAACTGAATGTCTGAACTTTGACTGGCTTTGACATGTCTACACTTGAGCACTGGATACAGTCAGATTGACATCACTATTGTGAGAACTTGCGGCAAAAACCAGCAACTAAATAATAAAAATAAATTGATTAATTGATTGATTAACTAACTTAACAATGTGCTCAGATGCAAGATTTGACTTTACCTTACCTTATCAGCCGATAGACATCCACTGATGGACATAGGCTTCTTGCATGGACCTCCAAGCACAACGATCTCGAGCCGTCAGGACCCCAACGTCCATCGGCTCTTCGAAGTATGAGGCCTGCCCACTGCCACTTCAGCTTCGCTGAGCGATGTCAGTGACTTTGGTTCGTCTACGGATCTCCTCATTTCTGATTCGATCACTTTGACTTTAATACCGAATAAATTGCGCTGTAATCAGTATAACTGGTTATTTTTCCTCAAACGTAAATTCCTTAAATAGGCATATAACAAGCTCGTTTTTTGTTTATTTTGAAGAATATTGTAAAGGTAGTGAATTATTTTGTTACTAGCTAGTACATGAGCTGATGATATATATAACCTATACCTAACCTAACCTAACAATTAAGAGCTACCCTAAAGTAAAAATAGACAGACAGACAGTGTTAAATTGGGTGCCAAAAATTTATAACAAAATAACTTTTGAAATGGCGGAAATTTTTATATTTCCTTTATTGTTTTAAATATTAGTGTAAATAATTGTAGTACATATTTCAATTATTTGCTTTAAAAAAAATTGCGTGATAGCCCACTGGATGAGCCTTGTTAACCCAGTGGACCAGTGGTAGTCCACTGGATGAGCCATGTTAATCCAGTAGATTTAATTTCTTCCTTCGATTCGGGTATAGGTTCGAATACGGTCCGGGGCATGCACCTCCAACTTTTCAGTCGTGTGCATTTTAAGAAATTAAATATTACGTATTTTGTTTGAAATAGTGAAGGAAAAACATCGTGAGGAAATCTGCATACCTGAGAATTTTCATAAATCTCTACGTGAGTTTAATAATCCGCATTTTGGACTAGCGTGGGGGACAATTTGCCTAACCCCTCTCATTCTGAAAGGAGACGTGCTCAACAGTGAGCCGAATATGGATTGTTAATGATGATGATCACAGTAGACGAAAGTATTTTCTTATCCCATTTCTTTATCCCGCTTGCAGGATGAAATTATTGGTATATCTATCCTTAATAGACAATTTTGTGGTCGCAGAAACCAGATTTCAGCTCCATAAACAAAAATAGGAAAGTCAAGACACCGCATGGACCTTTATTTAAAGAGTTTGCAGCATTATGCTGAGTTGGATCCCTTTACTGGGTTGTGCCACACATCGCAGGATATTGTTAAAGAACAAATTGTGTTGTGTGGCATAATTCACTAATAAAGCTTTTTTCCTTCTTTCTTTCTTTCTTTCATGAGCCGGTTGTGGTGATTCCCTTATTTTACGTACTTAAAGAATCCTAAAATACCTCTCTTTTGGCATAGTCGAGTAATAAAATGGATAATAATAACCCTTGCAAAAAATATGAAAGAAGATCAAAGTAAATGCAGACGGTAAGAGAGTTCATTATAGTAGCTAACGATCGTCAAAGAACTAAACTTCGTAACAATTAAACTTTTAAATTACGTTGATCACCTCCAACCAGCCTGCAAACTGGCTCTCGGGGAAATTTATCTCCGAGCGCCATTTTGATTTTGAGACAATTGAATTGATTTCTTACTTTTCAAATAAGTAGGTTAATACTATGAGTTCTTATTCATTTTTTTTTTATAACAGCTATGGGTTCTAGGTATTTTATCTAATTATATTTTAACTAGCCAACGCACGCGACTTGGTCCGCGTGGAATTTAGTTTTTCACAAATCTCTCGGAAACCATGGATTTTTCCGAGATAAAAAGTATGTGTTAATCCAGGCTATAATATATCTTAGTACCAAATTTCAGCTTATTCACTTCAGTAGTTGAGGCGTGAAAAAGTAACAAACATTCATATCATCAAAATCATCAGTTTTCGCAAATCTCGGGAAAACATGGATTTTTCGGGATAAAAAGCCTATGTGTTAATCCAGAGTAAAATCTATTTTCATTCCAAATTTCAGCTAAATCGCTTCAGTAGTAGCGGCGTTATAGAGTAACAAACATCCAAACATCCAAACATACATCCAAACAAACTTTCGCGTTTATAATATTATATAGTATTCAAAATATATAACCAAAGGAGGGCTTCCTTTGACTATAAACATAATGATGTAATATAAATGTTATATTATGTTTAAAAAGTACATTTTAAAGACTAGCGGACGCCCGCAACTTCGTTCGCCCTAACCTCTTTAACCCAGCCCTTACAGTAGTATCGCTGTAAAAATGGAGTAACTTCTCCCGTTTTCCCAACATTTCCCTTCACTGCTCTGCTCCTATTAATCGTAGCGTGATGAAAAGTATACTATAACGTGCCTAAGAGTATGAAGAATAATTGTAACAAATTCGTCAAAATTCGTCGAGTAGGTTTTGTTTCTATAACGAACATACAGACAGACAGACAACAATTTTACTGATTGCATTTTTGGCATCAGTATCGATCACTAATCACCCACTGATAGTTATTTTGGAAATATATTTCATATACAGAATTGACTACTTTTATTTGATTATGTGCCATACTCATAATACAAATCAATAATTAAATATTTTTCTGGCAAAACTTGTTCAGTGAAAGTCGGGCTACTAGTTTGTAAGGAATGCTCTCAATACAACAATTTTCTTGCGTTCAAGGTTGGACGTTCAGAGCGCATTTTCCCAATTTTCTTGCGTTTAAGGTTCAGGGAGCATTGTATCTTTTAACAAAAGATGAGCTATTCTTCGCCTTGTCATATAAGTATGTACCCCCCCTATTTGTAAAGTATAGCCTTGTACATTGTTGCACTTTTTTGTATGGTCTGAAATTGTTCATTGTCGTTCTACTAGATTGAAAAAAAAATATCTATTTTTTTTTGAGACGAGATTACATTAAAATTTTAATTTTTAAATATTTTTGAAGTGAAACTTCTTTAGGCGCATGAGGGTAAAATTTTTACAGATGTAACGTCACGCCGGTATTGAACGGAAGTATCGAAAAAGAGAGAGAGAGCGATCGAGACCGATTGAGAGAGAGTAAGACAGGGCGTAAGCAGCATGAAGCAACTAGCCGTTTAGTGAGAGTAGGGAGCAAGCAAGTGAGAAAGATTGAGAGAAAAAGTGAGAGAGAGCGAACGTCGTATCACGCACAGTGCTATGGAGTGAGAGGTGGGAGAGAGCTATAGTGAGAAAGATTGAAGGAGAGAAAGAAATCGCGCAATGTAAATATTAAAGAAATAAATTGAAAAAATTAAATTTATAATTTACATTAATTTTCAACCTTTTTTATATTTTAATGACAATTAAATTCCGAACCTATCTTCCGTTTTCCTTTCCTCTTAGTCTTGGAAATCTAAAGTTTTAGATTTGTATAAATATAAACAAGATTTATAAATTAGTTCGCCAAAGAAGTTTCACTTCTGACATGTGTACTTTGTACGCACGCATTTTATTTTTTGATAATACGATCCAAAACGCTGTTGGCCATGACGGTCTATATTTCAACTGTTTCATGACGTCACTATAACAAATGACCCGCTAAAATATTGTCGTACCTACTCCTAACACTGTCTTATCCCACTCTAGTTAAAAGGGAAACGAAATACTGGTCATAATAAAGGAAATACTCTTGATACACCGCATACCGCAGCGGCGATCAAGAGACCAAAGCTTACATTTAACTTTCACCGATAGGGAAATTTATGAAAATTCTGTAAAGCAAAGTTTTTGTGTCCTGATCTTAACTGTATAAAGGGATTTTTTTATACGTGTCCCTATTTACGTATTCAATGCAGCGCGCACCCAAATCTTTTACGAGTCACCAAACAACAACCAGTTTCTAATATCTTAGCGACAGACGGCAGTAAAACGAATATTAAATCGGCCATTTTGTTTCGTTGTTCTAAATCAACGTTGTATTTCATTTTTATCGTGAGCCCTTATTTTCAAAATGGATCTATTGTAATTTATTGCTGCCGAAATTTCGATACGTGATATGACACTTAGATTATCAACCCATATTCGGCTCACTGCTGAGCTCGAGTCTCCTTTCAGAATGAGAGGGGTTAGGTCAATAGTCCACCACGCTGGCCCAATGCGGTTTGGCAGACTTCACACACGTAGGGAATTAAGAAAATTCTCTAGTATGCAGGTTTCCTCACGATGTCTTTCCTTCACCGTTTGAGACACGTGATATTTAATATTTTAAAATGCACACAACTTAAAAGTTAGAGTTGCATGCCCCAGACCCTCAGACCAATTATTGTATAGGACCTGCCTCGTTAGACGTTACTTTTCTGTCAAAGTATATGATCAACGATCTAGTGCGATTATAAAAACTGTCTCTATAGAATCGATGTTAAATAGTTGTAATCGTGTTCGTCGGTTAAATAGCTCCGTAAAAATACCTTTTTGTGTAATTTAATTGTGTAAAAAACGGGCAAAAGCTTCTAATTTAGTATAAGATATATATACCAAATCTAAGCTCGTTTTCCTCCGAAAATGACAGACAATTTTGTTCGTGTCTATGAGTGTGATACAGGTCCTTCTATAATTGGTCTGAGCCCGGACCGGATTCGAACATTCGGCAGAGGTCATATCCACTGAGCTATCACGGTTTTACGGCCCTAAATGTACCCACCAATATTAAGGGCTCCTACTTGTTGGAGGTACTGAACAACGTGCAAGGTTATTTATGTTCATCCCCTCTTCGGCTCCCCTACTGTAAGCACATAACATGTCTAATAGTATAAAATCATTGCTTGTAATACTAAAAATGGTGATAAATTATTCGAATAGGTTTAGATATAACCATATCAACGAGAAAATTATACAATGGGGACATTTGTTACTGCGACCCTTATACATTACAATAAACTGAAAGGTTCCTGATGGTCATCCCGACCCTGAACTATTTAAACAAGAAATATATGGAGGTCCATCTACATTCTACTAAAGAGGTGTAAAGAATGAGGGTTGTATAAAAAGTTAGGGGTGTGAAAACCGGTCATTTTACACCTACTTTTTGGAATTTTATGAGCTTTTTCGAAATATTTATTAGTGATCAAAATTTTCTCTAAATTTAAATTCCTATTATTTTAAATTTAGAATATAAAGTCTGTACTTTTGAAGAATTTTCTTATTTATTTGCGTGTGTGCAGTCTGCCAATCCGCATTGGGCCAGCGTGGTGGACTATTGGCCTAACCCATCTCATTCTGAGAAGAGACTCGAGCTCAGCAGTGAGCGCCGAATATGCATCATCACTTACCATCAGGTGAGATTGTAGTCAAGGGCTAATTTGTAAATAATAATAATAAAAAAAAATTATAATGACAGTTTAACAAGCTCTCTGAGGCAAAGGGTTGAACTACCTACCAACTTTCCATAACTTCTTTACTGAAATACTATTACTTTACTTTAATATTTTACTAAAATTTTCTGAGAAAGAAAAATCAGCTCAGAAAACACATCTCGAACCCAGGACCTCATGATTCGAATCCACTTTGGTGTATCCCGGAAAAACCAATGGACCCCGCGGGATTTGTAAAAAACTAATTTTCACGCGGATGACGTCACGGCCATCCGTTAGTG